>NC_081346.1:63608084-63683084 GCF_029784015.1 Lycium ferocissimum | reverse complement strand
GCAGATATGATGACTTTGCCTTTTGTATAAATTCTTGTGATCTTACAAACTTGGGTTATAAAGAAGGTCTATTTATATGGTGTAATGGTAGAACAGATGTACAATGCATATTTAAGAGGTGGGACATGATTTTTGCTAATAAAAATTTCCTGAATCTCCCCCCTCAATTAGAAGTTGAACACTTATCCAGGGTAGTCTAATCATGTACCACTTGTGCTTTCTTGTGGAGAAGAAGTGATTAATTTAGAAGAAGTGATTAATTTAGGAAGCAATTTAGATTCATAAATGTTTGGACACAACATTACTCTTTCCTGGAGCAGTTAGGACAATTTTGAAGTTCAGACTTTGAAAATGATCCATTTTTTATTTCAAGAGTAAATTGAGGAATGTTAAAGAGGCTTTAGTTAATTGGTGCAAAGACACATTTAGGGACATCTTTAAACAGCTGACTGTCTTAAAAGATATTGTCAAGGTTAAAGAAATTCAGACTAGAGAGGGTAGACCACATTTCACTGATTGGGTGGTTCCCTTCAAGACTTTCTTGCGCAGACTCAAGCCGTGCCCAAATTTCTTATATATTGTTTTTAAACAACTGGCTATCCTGGAAGATATTGTCAAGGTTAAAGAAATCCAGTTTGAGAGAGACCCTATTGCTAGAAGTAGAATGGTATTACAAAAAGCTCAAGCTGAGATGAAAAAATATCTTCAATTGGAGAGAGAGTTTTGAAAATAAAAGTTAGCCATAACTTGATTCTTGGAGGAAGACAAAATCACCAGATTTTTTCATAGCCATGTCGAAAGGAGAAAGAGGAAGCTGCAGTCTGACAATATTCAAAATTCAAATGGTGATTGGAGTGAATTAAATTGTCACAGGAAAAGTAACTTTTTTCCAGCAACAATTTTCACAGGAGGTGGGACATACTAAGTTTGGGATACTACAGAATGTCCCTAGGATGATTTCTTCAGATCAAAATATTGCTTTTTGTACCAGTGCTACTGTAGTTGAGGTTAAAAGGGCTGTGTTTGCTCTAAGTAACTCTAGTTCTATGGGGGTGTGATATGATGAACCTGTTTTCTTATTAGGTAGGATACAATTCCCCTGGAAATGTTTTGTTAAGCAGAATGCATTTGATTGATCTGTAGACTGTATGTAGCTTTTAGCAATTCAAGATTCTTTTTAAGACCTACTACTTGTTTCAACTCTTCGAAGGGAATATGTCACGGCCAGAATGGAACTTAATAGACTGGCAGGTGTTAGCGTTGTTTCCGGGCAAGATCTGCAATACTGGATTCTCGATCATATAATTCCACTTCAGTGGACAGGACCATTAAAGTCCACGAGGGGAAAACGTGATTGACCATCTTGGCTTTAGGTTTCTGTGCAGAACTGCCATTTGTTTCACAAAAAAGGAATAGTATAATAACCTGAATAATAGCTGCTTAAATTACCTTGAACAGAAAGGAAAAAATAAAAAAGCTATTGCAAGTGAGGAAGGCCAACAAATAAAGATTTCATTAGATCAAAAAGTTTTCTTTTTTTTTTTTTTTGGTTCTTCTCTTTAGTAGTATTGGATGAATTGGACCTGAATTTCATAGAATGGTCTATACAGCTTATTCCATCTTCCTAATTATAACTTCGGTTAACTGTCAACTTCACGAGTGTATTCTTCTTTTTTTTTTTTTTTTTTTTGGGGGGGGGGGGAGGGGGAGGGGTTGGGGGTTGTTAACTTATCACATTTATCCGAAAAATATTTTTATTTCGTGCCTTACATAATTATTTATTAGTCTTAATGCATATGTGACCCCTAAACTTGTCTCTTTTTTCCATTTTGACATTTCAACTAAGTGTTGTTCCTACTGAATCTCTGAACTTGATCTCAAATGTGTCTATCAAACATAATCCGACTTACATAACATATATGGTGAGTTTCAATTTATTTATTTTTAGCCTTACACGTGAATGTCAAGCACATCCTATGGGGAAAATTCAACCAATTAAAACACTCCAACCATTTTACTTATACACATCAAATGTTAAGTTTTGATTTTGGTTTTTTAATTTTTAGTTTGGTTTCCAGTTTTGATTTCTTATTTTTCAGTTTTTGATTTTCCAGTTTTAGTTTCCGGTTTTGGGTTTTTATTATCCAGTTTTGGTTTTCTATTTTGAATTCTTATTTTCAGTTTAGTTTTCAGTTTTCATTTTCAATTTTAGTTTCAAATTTTGATTTCTTATTTTCCAATTTTTCTATTTGATTGGTTTAAGTGATGGTTCTTCACTTGTATAACACAATAGCGATGTGTATAATTAAAATGGGTGAAGTGTTTAATTGGTTGGATTTTTCACGTAGGGTGCGATTAACATTCACACGGAAGGCTAAAAAAATAAAACTCACCATATATATTATGTAAGTCGGATTGTGTTTGATAGAAACACTTAAGCGCGATTCAAGTTAATAGAAACAACACTTAGTTGAAGTATCAAAATAGAAAAAAAGGTCAAGTTTAGGGGGTTGCATATGCATTAAGCCTATTTATTATATATGTCATATGCATTTTTTTTCTATGACAAATTTCATACTCTATACTTACATAATATCATCTTTTTTTTTTTTTTTTTTTTTTTTTTTTTTTGCGCGGATTTTCCTTCATTTGGGTGGTCTTTAATTTTGCTTCAAATTAGTGATCTTTAATTTTCGCCCTTCACCTAATCCCGAAATTGTAGGTTCGAACCCCAATTCAAATAAAAAAAAAAATGTAAGGCGGAATTTTGCAAAATCACCTACAAATTCACCCTTGGGCCTTAAAACTTCTTTGTTAAGCGCCAAATTCTACCTCTCGCCTTAAGTGAAATTCTGCCTTAAAGGTAAAAGTTATACACCACCATTTTGAGGGAAAAAATTAAAGACCACCCCAGCTAAGGCCATCTCCAACCTTGCACCATTTTTTTCACCAAATGTTATTTTGGTGCAAAAAATAGTGTCTTGAGCTCCAACCTTACACTATTTTTTGCACCATTTTTGAGTGCATAAGTGTTAATTAAATTTGGTGCAACACTATTCATCTACACCATTACTATTCATTAATATTTTATTATTTTTATTATATAACACTTTTAATTTACCATATTATAAATTTTAATTTTTACATTTAGATTCCTAATTATTTTTTATGTAATATCTTATAATATTAATTTTACATCTTAATTTTGGAGTGTAAGTTTTATAAATTAATTTTTTATAAATTAATTTTCGTATATATTATTTTTATATAAAATTGTGAGTTAATTTTATTATAAGTTATAATTGTATAAAAAAATATAACTATATTTTATCAATGATTTCACTTTTATTTGAATTATCCATTAATATGTATAACGTATAATATTTGCTTACAATTTATATTATTTAAAAATTTATGGTATAAAATAATTTTATATTAAATGATTATTTAACAAAGAATTATGAATTACATGGGATGGATATATATAAAAAAAAAAAAAAAAGGATTTGTTTTATGAAATTAAAAAATAAAATTTAAGAAAAGAAAATAATATAATATATATAGAGAGAGAGAATATAAAAAGAATATTCTTTTTTAGTATAAAAAATAATAGTGTAATAGATTATAATTAATTTGCACCATTTTGATGCAAAAAATAATGCAATGGGTTAGAGATGCCTAAGGGCAACCCTGCAAATTGCCCTAATATCATCCATAGTCCCATCAGTGTGAACAAACCCGTGATCCCAGCACAAAAGGCACATCTTTCTGTTCTCCCCGTGCATTTTCTACTACTCACCCCATCTCTTAGTTTGACTTAGTAACACGAAATTTAAAAAATAAAGAAAAAAATTTAAAATGTGTTATTCAAAATAAATTTTAGATATTTATACAACTGTAAATCATTTTATAAAGTTAAATTATTTTTAAATATATATAAATATGTCAATCTTATTTTTAAATATATATATATATATATAAATATGTCAATCTCTTTGGGACAAAATAATAAAGAAAGTACAACTGTTTTTTGGGACAGAAGAAATATATATATTTTTTACTTTTTTTACGGAAAATAATGTTAATATCTAACTATCTAAAATGGCTGCATTTATCTTCAATTAGTTTGTTATTTATCTATCGAACTATATGAAATAGGCTTTCATTTACGCCATCGAACTATAGGAAATGAGCTCATTTACGCCACTCATCAATAATTCCCAACTATTTATGCCATCGTCGTTATCAAAATGACTCATCCATGTCATATTTCATTAACGCTGATTTTATAATACCAGTTATGACACGTGGCCTCCAATTAGAGGTCTACGTCGTTTAATTAAATCAGCCTAATTTTAAATACCAAACTATTAAAAAATTCGACCCATACACCTTACCCACCTATAACCATAATTTAGTTGGAGGCCACGTGTCATATACGGTATTGTAAAACCAAGTTTAATGAAATATCGTGGATGGCCTATTTTGATAACAGTTAAGACAAGATAAATGAATCAAACTATTGATGAGTAAGATAAATAGTCATTTCCTATAGTTCGATGGCATAAATGAGCCATTTTCTATAGTTCGATAAGATAAACGAAAACCATTATTTGTTGGCATAAATGAAATATTTCGATAATTGGATGGCAAGATATTTTGAGTCCTTTTCCATTTTTTTTATGACATGAGAATCCACAGCCGCTATCCTTCAGGTGCACACGGGTAAATTTTATACGTGTAGATTTGCTCATTTCCAATTGATAGCCCAAACCACCTAAAAGATTTCTCTCCAGAATGTTAGAATGTCCATAAAACAGATTCGACGACGAATCTTTTTTTTTTTTTTTCAACCGGTAAATTCCCAAGTACCAATGGTGCATGGTTCTAGATTAAGTGAATAATGAACCAACCCCTCTACCATTCGAGTATCCACATCGAATGGAGATATAATTATCTTTGTGGGATATATGCAGAATATTAACAAAAAATAGATGTATCCATACTAGAAACTGGGATACACCTAAACTTTTTTAAGGTGCATAGCCTATTATAGAGGCATTCTCACAACTCTCACTCCAAGTCCTTATCAATTTTGAAAATTCCCACCATACACAGCTAAAAAGACATGTATGCTATCTATCGAAAACAACAATATAGAACTAGAACAAAAACTTGGCAACATACTAAACCATAGACACTGATAACTGTGAAGTTGATTCATTAAACAAACAAACATGCCCAATGTAATTGCACAAAGTGAGTCTAGGGAGGATAGAGTGTACGCAGACCTTACCTACCTTGCGAGGTAGAGAGGTTGTTTCCAGTAAACCCTCGGCTCAAAGAAAAGCATTTCAAAGCATATCGGAAAAAGAAATTTGATTCATTGCAACACCAAAATCTGACATTCTGGCCAAAAGCTGAAATTGACTTTTTGTATCACAAAAAATCATCAATAGTCATTACACATTGGTTCAGATCATCTTTACTGTCAAGAAGTAAAAAAGAAATAAATTTCTAAATATAGTAGAATTTGTTCAAGATGCAGCATCCTTGGCAATAAAGAAACGGATTATCAATTTCTTCCTTCTTGGTTCTACCTGATAGATTATTCTAACACCGTGAAAGAGACAACGGGAAATGTTACATGGGCTTAGTGTTCCCAAGAAGTGTTCCCACTAGGTTAGTCACCTGCAGACAAGATTAAAATGGCGTGCTTAGTTATTGTTGGATCTTGAAGAAAACAGAAGTGTAACAACCTCAACTAAATAGCTTGAAGTTTCAGGAGCATAAATACCGAGCTATCTAATTTTGGCTCGCAGTAATTAGATGGGAAGAGATTTAATGAGTAGGAAGGGGGGCACTTAAAACAGCAGTATGTATATACAAGGGACTAAGTTCAAGTAGGCATACATACTAAAATTCAGTGTTAGAACTTCAATGAAATATTGGAATGTTAATTTGAATGTATATATCAAGTGAAATCATGGTTTCCATTCGCAAATCTTCAACTTCCACAAATTCTTTTATTCAAGTGTTCATGTTCAAAAAACAAAGAATCAATCTAAACAAACCTTTATACAATTTTAAGTCAAATATTGTCCAAAGGCCTGTCTCAGTATAATAAACCTGACACATGATTTGAATGTTATTTGTATTAGCGCAAATGTTACAGCTTGACGTTTTCTTAGCAATTTGTTAGGTTTGCTTCCTGTCCAGTGGAGTTGATCATTCATTCTTCAGCTTCGAGTAATCTCCTCCGTCTAACGAGTTAGGTTAGGAAAAACTCTTCTTGTATTTAATATTGCCAGCTGGTTCACTAAGATCATCAAATTTATTCACCTTTACTTTGGTGTTTACATGGGAATCAAGAGCCCAAAAGCTCTAACGAGTAAAATATCCTTACCTTCTTTATTTCCTTTCACCCTACACAAAATGACAAACAATACTAGAATTGTTACTGCTCATAACATTACCAATTTAACTCACTTCACAACTTCTGATCAAACTAAATGGAAGTTATAACTTTAACCACAAGGGAAGGCACCATTTCCCATGCACATGCACCACAACTTCCTGTATCTGGTTGCATCAGTTGCTTTCACACCCAAATTATCTTGGAGCACTTATTTAGAGTTTTAGTATGGATTGCAATAGCTCATGTTCTCCACATGCAGTATGTATTGAAATAGTTGGATTGAGACAAAATAATGTCATCTACATATTGAAGTACTTCAACACCTAGAAAATCGTTAAGGTTGCCAAAAATCTTTTACGAAGAAACAAGCAACAAGTAAATGAACGGGTCAAAACAACTGAACTCTCGCTTCCTGTGATTAAGATATCATCCACATAGAGTAGCAGTTACACAGTGGCGTGGTACTAATGACGAATGAAATCGAAGTATCAAACTTAGATTTTACAAATTCCAAAGATAGCAAATCAGTTTGAGTTCATTGTTCCATGCACAGGGAGCTTGTTTGAGACAATAGATCACCTTTTAAAGATGGCACATGACTTAGAGGCTAATTAAGTTTTACTGCAAAAGAAAGTATCACAGGAACAATAGTTGGTTTGATTACTAGGCTGACTATGGAGCAAAAATCAGCAGAGACATTGAGTTAATCCTTTTTCGACGCGTCTACCTTATAACGATCTATTGAAGTATCAGTTTTCTGATTGATCCTATACAACCACTCACAAGAAACAATTTTTTTAGAAGGATCAGGTGGTAAAAATTCCCACCTTTGGTCTTTCGTCAATGAATCAAACTTCCCTTTCTACTGAGTTTGATGCATTGATGCAAAATCAGACGTGGGAATTGGTACCACGTGATCATTTTAAAAATATTGTTTCTTGCAAGTGGTTGTACAAGATCATGCAAAAAGCTGATGGTTTGATAGATCGTTATAAGGTCATGACTCGTTTCAAAGGGATTCACTCAACGTCCTGGTATTGATTTTAACTCCACGTTCAGTCTAGTAACCAAACCAACTGTGATACTCTAATTGCAATAAAATTAAATTGGCTTCTACAATAACTAGACGTCAGTAATACCTTTTCTCCATGGTCATCTTGCTGAAAAGGTATATATGGAACAATCTCCGGATTTCACGCCCATTTGTGTCGTCTAAAAAAGGCAATCTATAGTCTCAAGCAAGCTCCTCGTGCGTACAAACTCATGCATCACCTGCTATCTTTGCAATTTGTAAAATTTGGATCTGATACTCCGCTCTTTATCCTTATCAGTACAATGATACCGTGTACCTGCTCATCTATGTGGGTGATATTATCATCACTGGAAGCGAGAGTTCAGGTGTTAACCAAGTCATTTCTTTCCTTGCTGCTCAAGAAAAGATTCTTGGCAACCTCAACTATTTTATACGTGTTGAAGTACCTCAAAGTGTAAATAGCGTTATTTTGTCCCACTCCAACTATATAATGACATACTGCATAATGAGAACATGAATCATTGCAATCTAGTGATATAAAACTCTCGCTAAAACACTTGCTAAAATTCTTCGAGTATTTACCTTTACAAACTCTTGCTAAACACTGAATGAGTGCTAGTGAGATATCTAGATTAACGATGGTGTAAAATCAGTTGATGCAACCAAATACAGGGAATTCCTTGCAAAGCTATGATATTTGTGGTGTTCACCCGCACAGACATCTATTTTTCAGTAAACAAACGGTCACAAATTATGCAAACCTCCTCTAAGTTTCACTGGCAAGCTCTCAAATCGATAATTCGGTATCTTTGAGGCACTATTCAGTTTGGTTTATGTTAAACACGCAGTAACAATTTCATCTATCTATATGGTGCTGATTGGACTTAGTATGTCACTAATAGACCTCAACTACTAGCTATCTTCTGTTTTTTTGTCATAATCCGATGAGCTGGTAATCCAAGAAACAACACATAAGAGCTCGCTCCTCTACCGAAGATGTATATCGAGTTGCAAGTACACTTGCTTAAACTACTTGGCCAAGAAACCCTTTCGCATAGTTTTTTTTTTTTTTTCCTCTTTTTTTGAGTCAAAGGTAACCCAAACCTTTTGGCATAGTTGCAACTCAACTTCACCAAATTCTAATTATATACTGTGACAATGTTGGTGCCACATACTTGCGTGAAAATATTGTTCTCCCACAGTCGAATAAAACACATTATAGTGGATTCCATTATGTTTGAAAGAAAATGCAGCAAAAGCAGGTTTTAAGTTGTACACATACATGATCCAGATTAACTAGCAAACACTCTCACAAAGGCTCTTCCTAAACCATCCTTCAGCCCCATGTTCAAGTTAGGTGCTGTTGTACACTGCCTACCTTGAGGCGGTGTATCAGTGCACACGTTACTGTTTGTTAGTGTTTGACCTTTTGCTAAGCAGTTTGTTAGAATTGGTTCCTTTTTTGCAAGGTCGCTTAGGTTGTTCCTTCATTCATGGTTTGGCTTTGAATAAGTGTCCTCGATTAAAAGAGAGTTAGTTCAGGAACTGTCTATTCTTCTTGTATTTACCTTTACTGTGGTGTTTATACTTTGTAACCAATAACTAGTGAGCCCGGACCTTCAAGGGGTCACTAGAGGTATTGGAATGAGCGTATATACCCTGATGTATCTCATATGAACTGCAAAACAATGCATATCTTTCTCCATTCTAACCTATTCATTCGCTTCAGTAATTATTTATAAAGATGATAAAATCCATATTTAATCAACTGTGATCTATTCTATTCGAGTAATTAAAATATATCTTAGAACTACCAAAAGCCACAGGATTTGTCAATAGAAAAGATAACTCTTCTCTTAAAAATTAAATATAACTACTCAATCTAAAGTTCAACCCATTTCCATTAGACAGACCAAATAAGAAGATATAGTAATTTAACCACTTGAATGTAAATCATGTGTACTTATTATGTAGTACCAGGTTAACTCCAAGATTTAGTGAAGTGAGAATGATGGTTTACCTGCCAGTACTTCGAAACACATCGGTCAATACAATTATTTTCACCCATGTTCAACTCCGAGTCCTTGTACCTGAAAATCCATTTACAAATGCATTGTCAGTCAAGAAACTAATTCTTGAGAAATGATAAACAAAACTCATATTAGGCCACAAGCATAAGAAGAAGGAGTAACATACTTGTTCTCAACGCATTTCTTGAAGCATGTATGCGTAAGCCTGAATTACGGAAAAAAGAGAAGGCAAGAACTTAGAGAAGTGGTCAGGATGAGAAATACGAACTAGAGCCCAGCAAGGCAAAACAAAAGCTAGAAAAATAGATAACACTACCTTTATGCAGAGAGAAAGATTACTTCCAAACATCATATTAAGAGCTTTGTAGTATATCTTATAAACTAAGATTTGTTATATTTCCACAGCACGTTTTAAAGCACTTTATCAGGGCATGTTTAAACATCTAAAGACTTAAATTAAACAAACAGAAGTGTCCATTCATGAAGCAGTTTACACTAGGTCCTATAACGTGAATTTATAACGGGGTACCAGGTTAACAGATAACACTACCTTTATGCAGAGAAAAAAATTACTTCCAAACATTATATTAAGAGTTTTGTACTATATATGTTCCCAGAGCACCTTTCGAGGGACATGATCAGGGCATGTTTACACATTTAAAAACCTTAATTAGACAAACAGATACAGTTACCAGTTTCAAAAAGTTAAACAAACAGAAGTGTCCATTTATGAAGCGGTTTACACAATATCCTATGCTCGAATCTTGCACCACCCATCAACAAAATATTGTTTGTGTGCTTGTCCAAAGAAAAAGAATAAGGTCACATGTGAAAGGTGTCTATAAAACTTAAAATAAATAAGCAAGTGTCCCCACTCAAAAGTGTCCCCACTATAACTAGTTAAAGAAGGTTTACACAATACATAGCAGGTCTTCCTCTACAATATATCTGGATCTTTTGATGTTCAAAAGGACAAATACCATCAATCCCAGTTCCCAGCCCAAATGTTAAAGCAAAATATTATGTATAACAAAGAATCAGCATAAAATTGTGTGGCACTTACTTATTTCATGTAAAACTACAAGTGTAAGGGGTTGCTCGGTAGGGTGTATTAAGTAGAATAATGCTGGTACTAAATTTTATACAATGTTTGGTTGGAAATTTAAGTTTGGTACAACTTATACCAGTATTACTTATACACCCTATTCAGTACTATACTTATACATAGAAAACCATGACATTAACAATACTAATACTATTCTATTCAACATTATTTATAAATTATGCAATGCATGTTATTTAATACAAGAAACCAAACAGTCGATAAAAAATAACGTCCACATAACTAATCCTAGCAATACTAATACACCCTATTGAGTGCTATTCTTATACACCCTACCAAACGACCCCTAATTGTTCAATGTACATTACTGCACATTGACCAATCATCCTTATACAATTTGATTGTCTAAGCAAACTCACACAAATGGGTATATTCCCAAACATTCAAGAAAGCTAAAAAGGTACCTACTTGTTAAACATTTCAACTCTGTACTCCATCTCTTTTTCTGCCATTGAGAATATCTGCTCAGCCAAAAACAAAAACAAAAAAACAAGATTTTTAGTTTCAAATTAACACTAATAGATCAGAAACAGACACCCATTAAGGCAGAAACAATAAATAGTATTCCCTTTGTCCAAATTTATGTGATACTTTTTGTTTTTGCCAGAGTCAAACAAGAAAATCTTTGACCGGGATTTATTAGTATGCCCTTTAAATTATTGTTACAGTACTTTTTATGTAGTTTCTAAATATGTAAATTATTCTTTGGAAAACTTAAAGATTGTATGTACGAAATCACAGGCAAAATAAAGAAATTTGACTCTCGAAATCCGAATTGTAATTGCGACACAGGGAGTATATATAGTGAAAAAAAAAAAAGAAAAAAAAAAAACCTGTTCTCTTTCCATCTGTGAAGGAACAGCAGCCATTAGAACTGGAAAAGTAAGTAAAGAAAGATTAGGTTACATGTAAGAATTAAAACCCAACAAAATAATATGAAGTTTATAAGATAATTACATACCTTTTCTAGGTTGGAAGAAAGAAAATGTTGGGATTAGTTGTATAGTGTGGATGAAAGAATGAGAGGCGCAAGAAGAGAGAGACTGCAAGGGTTTTGAGTTTTGAGGTTAAACTAATGTTTAATGACATTGAGTTAACGGTCTCTCAAACCTACGATGTTGAGACAAAAAAACCTACGTTTTTTTTTTTTTTTCCCTTTTTTAATACTCAACTTCTTTTTATCCCAAAAACAATAATTAATAATTATTACTTTAATCCGTCTCAATTTATGATGATGGTATTTGACTTGGCATGGAGTTTAAGAAAGAAAGTAAGATCTAAAATGAATCATAGATATTTATGTTGTTATTAATTATTTTATTAAGGTAAAATGAGTATTTTAAGTTAAATCTATATATAATATAAAAGAAAATGTGTATGTTTGCGCAGACTTTAGTGAAAAAAATTAAGATTTATCTTTTTCTCAATTTTTTGACATTTTTCTCTTCATTCTCTATTTTACTAAATAAAATAAAATATTAAAGGTTCATCCCCAACATATAATAAAGACTCACTCACCATTTAATAGTATTATTTCCCATTACTTCCGTTATAATTATTGTAATTACATTGTATTAAATCCATTACTTCCCAAAAATCATGGCCCACGATCTCTTAGTTAACATCCCCCCAAAAGTCATGCACGTTCTACAATTCTTAGTATCATCAGGTTTGAGCTTTTAATTCAATAAAGAAGAATTATAAATGGTTACCTGAAATATAATGGAGATTTCCTATCTTCACTTTAAAAATGAATTCCCTAAATACTGTGGCACTTCTTCTTCTTGTAACGTCAAAATGTAATTACACCATAAATTTCAAGAAACTTTTCTGGACTCATATAAATCCATATTTCAACACACAAATTGCAATTGCAAGATTCAAATTCGTGTACATGATTTTGCTCATTACAATATAAGAGATTTTCACTTCTATCTCTCGCCGTGAAAATTTGAAGGTTTTAGATCTTAAGGGGAGACTTGCTTAACTTTAGTATTCAACAGGGTTCATACGAATTTCTAACACTTTCGACTACGCAGACGAGAGTCTGATGGAAAATAGTATCACTTCAGTGCCTTCTGAAGACAGTAGTGTTTCGGTTGATGCTGCTCAAATTGTCCATGCGATGAGAAAAAGAAAGTGGAAGAAAGAATACTCTGAAAAAGGATTGGTTTAAATATCTTTTATAATTTTACAAGGCATAATGAATGTGATAGAAAAATTAAGAATTTAGGGTTGGGTAAATTTGGAAGGAGAGTTGGGATGTTTCTCTTGGTTGTCTTTGCGGAGCATGGATTCATTATATTTTCCTTTTTTTATTTTCCATTCCAATCATATTTCTTTTCCATTTAAGTTTTGATTTATGAGAAAATTAAGAATTTTCCTTTTTCCATCCAAAATTTATGTTTCTGTAATCTTAAACAATCACGGTAATTGTATCCCCTTAAGATAATGAGCCTTCTTTTCTAATCAACTTTAATGTGACTCATCACAATAATTACTATTTGAAATTCCCCTATTATGAACTATTTTACCTTAATATATTTTAAATTATATAGACCAATAAATATATACTTACCTTTTTCCTCTTTTATTTTTTTTCCCATCATTTTTCAATTAGCTTATCAAATAACCTTTTATAATGGTATTAATATTAGTTATGAACAACATTTAATTAAGAATAACAGGTAAGAGAATTAATGTTAGATAAAAAATCTACGATTATGATAAAAATAATAATTAAATATTGAGGTATGAGAGGACTTATGTTACCATTAAGGGTTGTGTTGGAATGAATCGCTTGTGCGAGGCGATCGGAAATTCAATGTGGGTACCACGGTGGAAACTAAAAAAACAAAAACATAGGAGGACTTATGTTACTATGTTAACTTCTTGACAATTTGGCAAGAACTCTGTTCGTATAAATCTATAAAAGAATGTGCAATGTTTTTTATTTAGATTTGCTTTTCTATTATATAGTTTTATATGTAACTTTATTATACATTTGATTTATAATTTCTTTTTATTTGAATGTTTCACATTATATATCTGTTCTTTTTTCTAAAAAAAAGTTGATCTTATAAGTTTTATCTTTTCTTTATTGACTAAATTAAAAAATATATATGTCTAACCGCGCGAAGCGTGGTCAAGTTAAATTGTTAATAAATATCGAAAAGTGTCGTTCTTTTTTGGCTAACTAAAAAAGAAAGAGTGTCATATAAATTGGCGTCGTTTGGACAAGATTTGAAATCAGGTTGATTTAAGTTGAAGTTCTGTTTGGACATGAAATTTGAATTTCTTAAATTGTATATTTTTTTTCTCATAAACATGAAAACCTTATGGAATAAGTTTAAAATTTTGAAATCAATATTTGGAATCCCAAATCCTACAATTTGGAGAATCTGGAGTTTAAAGTTGAAAAATCTTGTGTAATTTTTTATAAATAAACGCTACTTTAAAATCAAAATATGACATCACGATTTCAAATTGCAAGGCCAAATGCTCACTTAGTTTGACTAGGCACTAAAAAAAAATTTTTTTAAAAAAAAACCTCTGCCCTCCTTTGGATATCAGGAAGGAGAGGTTGTTCTAATTCCGGAACTAGAACGGCGCGTGAAATGAGCACAATCTCAAACAAGGACGGTTCTAGTTCTCTCGTAGGAGAGCACTTTAACACGAATAACATCACAATACATTTGATCTGTCGAGGGCTTTTCCTCGATTTAAGGTAAAAATTTATCTATGTTTGTAGATATATTTTTATCATTTAATGATTTGAATTTTATGCACTAAAAAATAAAATAAAACTTTTGAATTTTATGATATTAAATTAAAGAAGTATTTAGACTTTAGCCTCATAAATTTTATGGAGATAAAAAATGAAGGCCAAATGCTTAGTTTGACTAGGCACTAAAAATATTAAAAAAAAAACCTAATAATCATAATATCACTAAGGAGATTGTTCTAGTTAAGAACCGCGCGTGAATTGAGCACAACCTTAGGTTCGGGAAGGCACGGTTCTTATTCTCTTGCAGGAGAGCACTTTAACACGAATAACACCACAATACATTTGATCTGTCGGGGGCTTTTCCTCGATTTAAGGTAAATATTTATCTATGCTTGTAGATATATTTTTATCATTTAATGATTTGAATTTTATGCACTAAAAAATAAAATAAAATAAAACTTTTGAATTTTATGATATTAAATTAAAGATGTATTGACTTTAGCCTAATAAATTTTATGGAGATAAAAAATGATGGTCCAAATTAGGACGTGCAAACTTCACGATCCTGCTCTGTCAAGTCTAGTCTAGGTGCGCTTCCGCTCTTTCAAGCACGCACCCGATCGTGTATGTATTGCGTGAGTCCATGCATGTGACCATGGGACGAAACCTAAGTTTCCCATCATTTTATTACCCCCACTTGGGTTATAAGCCCGCGTAACTGGGCTCGGCAATGAGTCGTTCTGTATGTTCACTTTAGATAGGCTGGTAATGGTCTCTATATATCCGATGTGGTACATCAGAGTAGTTCCCATACTTGTGCACTTTGCATTTCTTTCTTTTTGAGAACAAGATGTTGCCAATTTGGGATAATAGAGGTCATTCTTTACCTTCTGTGATTTGAAATTTTGAATCCCATCAGAGAGAATGTATGGAAGTTATTTTGGATATATACAGATGAATAGAGTTTTGTGTACTTTAGCTTGATATAAATCCATTAGTGAGATGGGTAATCTTAACAAAGGTAAAATCTTGACATGTCAGCTAAATGGCCGAAAATTTCACTTGAATATAGTGAGTAAGTGATTTTTTTTGTTACAAAATAAAGAAGGACAAAAATAAAGTGACTTTCTGTTACAGAACTGAAAAAAGCTGATTTTCTGGCCATTTTCTATTAGTTGAGTCTCTTCATGAGTAATCAACCCCTTGCTTTTTAATTGTCTTAAACACCCTACTTCTCTAAAACCAAACAAGGACTAGGTACAAAGAAAATGCATGAATCAACTACCCAAATTGATGAAAAAGGGGTCAAGTTTAAACTTGGAACATAACAAACTAAAACAACTGCTGGCATTTTCATAATATCAAAGGGCAATATTAGTTGTTGGAAAAAAAACGGGAGGGCAGTATTAGTTAATAATCGACGATGACACACTTACAAATTGATTTCTAAATCTAAGGTGTAGACACATGAAAATTTCACAAGTTGTAAAAACTATCAAAATTTCCCTAATTCTTATATAATCTTACCAAATGAGTAAACCATAGTTCATAACAAATTTATTATGCTACTAGAAGGAATTTTTTTAAAAATGCAATATCTATTTATCGAACTTTAGCTCAATAAGAAGGAAATTGAACATGAGTTGCAGTGTAACTATTCTTTAATATAATCCTCCACATAGATAATCTCTTCACGTTGAGTATGCATTTCCGATCAGCTGACCGAGAAGACGAACCAACATTGCTACATTGAGTCAAGTCTTTATTTTTTTATCTAGCCGCTACCCTCGCGCGCAAATAAATAAAAATATGTGGACCAAAAAAACCACATAAAATGAGAACCCGCACTAGGCAAGTCCCCGTGGACGAAATAAACCTCCAAGGCAAATCCCCCGCTCGTCGTAGCTGGCATAAGGGGTTCGAACTTTTTCGAGACCTCATTACGGCCTCATGGAACCAACTGAGCCACCCTTGCGAGTTCGAGTTTTACATTTAAAAAATATATTAACCAACTCATAAATCTTTTTTTTTTTCAAAATATAAACGTATGGACTAATTTTTACATTTTTTTAAATTTGAAATCTCAAATCCTACTATTTGGAAAATCTGGAGTTTGAAGTTGAGATTTTGTGCAATTTTTATAAACAAATGCTGATTTGAAACCAAAATTATGAAATTATGATTCCAAATTGCAAGGCCAAACGCCTACTTAGTTTGATTAGGCACTAAAAGTTAGAGTGAGACTTTTGAATTTTGCAGACGCTTACTTAGTTTGATTAGGCACCAAAAAATAAAGTGAGACTTCTAAATTTTATAGTATTAAATTAAAGATGTGTTCAAGTGAGACTTTTGGATTTTGCAAACACTTGGTTAGACTAGACACTAAAAATAAAGTGAGACGTTAAATTTTATGATATTAAATTAAAGATGTTTTTAGTCTTTAATTTTTGTCCCTCAAATCGCTGGTCTTTAATTTTTGTCTCTACGTCTCAGTTACTGAAAAATTGTGGACCAAAGTATCCTTATGCACTGATCTACGAAACCAGAAATTTTGGGTTCGATCCCTAGCAGAGGCGGTGAATTTGCTTGGCATAAGTTGATAAAATCTTTGCCTTGTCCTGCATAAGTTCTGTAGGAATCTAATTATCTGACATAAGTTGTGTAGTAACTAATTCGCAAGACATAAGTTTAGAGAACCTTTGCCTTTTTCAAAGATAAATTTTGTAGGAATTAAATTTTCCGACATAAGTTGTGCAGTCTCAATTCCGGCATAAGTTGTGTAATCTCAAGCTAACTAGTTACTACACAACTTATATCGGAAAATTTAGTTCATACAGAAATTATGCTGGACAAGCAAAAGTAATTTTTTCAATATCAGGAATACTTTCTAACTTTTTTGTTACTTAAAATGCTGAAGGGCAAAGGATAAAAATTAAAGACTTCGAGGGACAAAAATTAAAGACGATCTTGCTCTCGCCTGGTGGATCTAAAGTAAATGGACCACCCCTCAATTTCCCGTCACTTTATTGTCCCCGCTTGGATCACAAGCCCACGTATCTAGGCTCGGCTATTCAACCATCCATATGTTCCCTTTATATAGGCTGGTATTGGTCTCTATATGTCCGATGTGGTACTTCAGATTATTTCCCATACCTGTTCACTTCCATTAGTCGAGTCTCCTCATGTCATGAGTAATCGACTCCCTGCTTTTTTCAAAGTCTTTCTAACTCGTTTAATTTGTCGTAAACACCCTACTTCTCTAAAACCAAACAAGGACTAGGTACAAAGAAAATGCATGAATCAACTACCCAAATTTGATGAAACATGGGTCAAGTTTAAACTTGGAACATAATAAACTAAAACAAATGCTGGCATTTTCATAATATCAAAGGGCAATATTAGTTAATAAATCGACGATGACACACTTACAAATTGATTTCTAGATCTAAGGTGTAGGCAGATGAAATATTGCCCGGTAGGTAGATACATTCCCAAAGCTAGTGCGAAAAAACGTGTTAAACATTTCTTTTTACCACCATAAGCCTTTAACTGCCTTCGAATTTCATGGCACGTGAACTCTTTCCTATACTACTCCCTACGATGGGATGTTAAAGTGGAAGAGCCAAGAGATGACAAACGCGAATACCATACAAGCTAAGAGGAAATTCAAGAACCGATGACCATTCAAACAAGTTCGAGCTTCTGAAGTTGCTGATACCGGTGCAGACACTGCACTTGTAGCCACCGCGCTTGATTCATTAGTTTGCTGTGCTGACTCAATATCATTTGGACCAACAACGTTGCGTGCGATGGAATTGCATATTTCACAAGTCCTGAAAAAACAACTTCAAATGTTAAACTAATTCCAAGGGCAGATAGCCAGATACTTGAGCTAATAGAAGAATCACAATAACTGTTTCTGAGTAAACTTTAACATACTGGAAAAAGATGAAACCGAGTGGGAATATGTAAAAGAACAAGAGTGGAAAGAATTTCAATGTCGACACAAGTTACACAGAAGCATAAAGATGGAATCAGATAAATAAGGGTTGTGCAGATGCCCCAGATTGAACAAATACCAAGCTTTTTTTGTCAGAAGATACTTATCCTTTAGAACATAGAAGAACTAAATTTGAAAAATTAGGACTGCCATAAGATTATGGTATCCTGTCCAAGTTTGTACTCTTTAGCACTTCCATGTTTTCTAACTAGACGTCTGTTCATATAACTGGAGATATTTAGCATATTACGCTAACTATTTTGGCAGAAGTTTAAGGCTTAAGCTGTCATTTCTCATGATTGTCGAATTAGCTACCAAGGTCCTTGTCTAACTAGGTTTTCTAATTACTGAATGATGAGAATATGTAACTTCTCTCAAAAGAGATAAAATCTACAATTATGTGGCTCTTCCCTGGACCCTGCTAACATGGGATGCTAACATGGGATGTTTTGTGCACCGGGCTGCCCTTTTTTTACGTTGCTCCACAAGAACTAGTCGTAAATTTGACCAGGAAGATAACCGAAATGCATTTATCAGACAATTTATTTTGCAAAGGGGGAAAAGAAGACAATTTATGTTGCCATCGGAAAAAAATATACTACTCCATAATAGATTGACGGTCAAATCTCAGTTATTCACTTGCAACCATACTGAGGAGGAATGACAAGCAAAACAAAATTAGTAAGAATATAACAAACTAACCCTTATGATGACAATGGGTCAACGACTCTTGAGGTTTTATAGAAACATTTACTGACTTAATAATGCAGATCATGCTACAAAATACAACGTCAGGAACATTAAATCAGCTCCTCCAGTGAAGGGAGGAAGTTCCAAAGTAGAGCATACCAGACAGCAGTAGCGAGAGTAATCAACATGTGTGTGTGTGTATGCAGATATTCATATAGAACGACAACTATTTTTGTAAGTTAGTATGTCTGTACATACTTAAATGCACGTGTCTGTACATACTTAAATGCACTTATGGACGCTTGAAAAGTATCGTATGTCAGCAAGATTTCACTCACTAGTCACTACACAGATCTATCAGTAAATCAACTGTATGGATGGGAAAATTACCAAACAAAGTGCAACGGAACCAAGGAATGAAGTCACTAAACTTTAATGGCCAATTGATACAATATGGTTTTGGAGACCGGTTTTACTACAGCGGTCTGTTGGAATAATGAACACTTGGTTCCGTGGCTTTATAGCTGAATAATGATCACAAACATAAAACAAAACAAAAATATTCAAGACAAATATCAAAATAAACAGAACAGATCATAGTGAGAATATTTACTTTTTCCTCTTTTTCCACAATACTAGGACTGAAGGAGAATTTGATCATTATATCCTTATCTTCAAAAGTAGCATTTTTACTGGGAAAAGCACACACGCAGTTCATTATGCACAACAGGGTTCAGCTATTTCTAATTGGAGACGAAAAGCATGGATTATCGTGTTTAAAACTAGTGCTACTTCTCTGTTAATATCACCTTACTATTTTGTGTTAAAGATTGCATATGCATCTTGATTCTTCAAAGACCAATAAATCAAAATTAAGTTTTGGAGATTCCAACAATCAAATTTTCAAGCTGTCCAAAACAATGTAGCAGTTCCATGTCCAAATTTATATAGCACATTTACAAGATTGTTTGCTTTTTAATTCCATTTGATCCTTTCAATTACTTGGTCGTTATCAGAGCAAAAGGACGAATTTAAGTAGCTATAATTTCAAATACTTTCGTTTCCGATGAGATCACACATTTTGTACAGTGAGTACTAATAACGTGCGTCTCTAGTGTGCACTTCTTAAAAAATCAAAAGACTCATTGATGAAAGTTTCTATCTGAAAATGACACTAGAATCTTGACTGTGTAAACAGCAGAAGTCACTGTCAGAGAATAGATAATCAAAGTAAAGATCTAGTATCTAAGTAATAGAATATGCAGAGTGGAAGACAGCAAAATATTATCATATTGAGGGGGAAATAAAAGTTATTGCTTTATCCACTAAGGTCAAATCTTCACTTTGATAAAACAAAAGTGCATATCAAATATCAGGAAGAGCTTAGAAACTAAAGACAATTAGAGGGCATGGTAGGGAAAATTGTCGGTGTAATTAGAATACATCCTAATTCTTTCCATAAAGTAATTAAAAGTCCTAATGATACTTGTCAAGTTACCATTGATTTAGTCTCTCACTTTTCATTTTATTTATTCCCTTCAGATTCTTTTATTAACATTCTTTTATTAAAATAAACCATGCATTTCCCAAGAGAACAGACATCTTTTTACGTTACCCCAAAAAAAGGGTTAAAATAACTGCCAGTTTCAATAAAGAAATCAAACACTTCCAACAGAAGATTCAACAAATCATTTTCATTGCAAACCATTAAGTGAAAAAGAATCTAGAACAAAAAGAGAAGCCATAGTAGCAATTAAATAATAATTTGTTTCAAGATGGTAACTTTACCACTTAAGCATCTGGATTGATCACATAGGCAACTTAATGTATAATTCAGAGACCATATGTTATACAAATAAAACAAACACTTCCAACAGAAGATTCAACAAATCATTTTCATTGAAAACCATTAAGTGCAGAAGAATCTAGAACAAAAGAAAAGCCATTGAAGGAAATATGCAGGCAATTATACTTGAAGATCAGAAAATTAAACAACAACTATCACTTAAGCATCTTAATCACATAGGCAATCTAATGCATCAAAATCAGAGACCATAGGTTAAATTAAAGGGCAGAAACTTGAAAAATAAACTAAGGTTTTGCTCTACTCACTTATTTCCTTTGATTTTGAACCATGCCTCAGCACAATGCCTATGTGTAGCAGCCAAATCATCTTTACAGGAACATCCTAATTCAATGGCAACACCAGATTCAGGAGTATCAGAACTCAACAAACTCAAATGACAAATCCTACAATCTCTTTCAATAATTTTCCCAACATGCAACTTTGTTTCACCATTTCCATTTTCTAAATCCACTGATCTATCAGACTCAGCTACAGATGAAACTCTTCTAGACTCCACCATAGCTTCACCAATCTCAGACTCAGTAGCACAAGCAAAACTATAATCATCATAATTTGAACCATCAGCTGTTGAATAAAACTGAGAATAACAAGAACCTTCATCAGCATCAGAGAAACAAACACTACCCTCTTCACTGCTACCACTGGTACCAGCCTCTAAATCAACATGAGACACATCTACACTTGCCATTTTCAACAACCCAAATCAAGAAAACTAAAACTTTGAAGGATTTCAACTTCCAAGATTCAATTCTCTCCCCATTTTAACAACCCCATAGCAAAAAAAACCTTAAAAATCAAAACTTTGAAGGGTTTCAACTTCCAAGATTCAATTCTCTCCCCATTTTAACAACCCAAAAGCAAAAAAATCCTAAAAATCAAAACTTTGAAGGTATTTCCACTTCCAAGATTCAATTCTCTCCCATTTTGACAACCAATAAGCAAAAAGAACCTAAAAAATCAAAACTTTGAAAGGTTTCAACTTCCAAAATTCAATTTTCTCCCCATTTTAACAAACCCATAGCAAAAAAAAATCTTAAATATTGAAACGTTGAAAGATTTCAACTTCAAAGATTCAATTCTCTTCCCATTTCAACAACCCATAACCAAGAAAACACTTTTTAAAACCATAAAAATTGAAACTTTGAAGGATTTCAACTCCCAAGATGTAATTTTTTAATACCCTTTTAGTGTTGCATGAGTTAAGGCCCCAATGCCTCACTTGTAGCTCTATTAATAAGAAAAAATAAGGAAGTTGAGTGATGGATTAGGTGACACATTAACACCCCATTTTCTAAAATTTAGCAGCAAAGCAAAAAAGAAAGGAAAGAGAGGTGAAAATGTTTTAGTTCAACAATTATATGGAAAGTGATGAGCAGTGTTTGAGGAGGAAAAAACAAGAACGTAAAAGAGAGTCATATGGTTCTGTTAAGAGTAGATGTGTTTTATGGCCCGCTTTTGAGATATGATAATGATTGTACTCTAGTTGGTGAAGTAACAAGTACTTTGTCAAATTATCTGGACCATATGAGTCAAGATCTTTGTTTTTATTTTTTTATTTTTTTTAGATGTGAACAGTGAAAATAAAAATCTGTGATGGATACTTTGGTTTTTCTTAGTAGGCGTTTGGCCATGAAAAAACAAATATTTTTAATTTTATTTAGTAAGCATTTGGTCATCAATATCAAATATTTTTTACTTTATTTGGAATTTTAAAGTTGGAGTTGAAGATAGAGTTGTGTTTGGTTATAGTTTATGCAAATAATATTTAGTTATTTGAATGTATTGAAAGTGAAAAAAGTGAAAACGGGTTTTTGGTGTTTTTGTATTTGAAATTTTCATGACCAAACTTTGATTCCAAATAAAGTGAAAAAGTTTTCCGGAAAAAAGTAAAAATTTCTCATGGCCAAACGGGTCCTTAGAATTTTGAAGTTGAAGATGAAGTTGTGTTTGATTTATAGTTTTTGCAAAGAATGTTTAGTTATTTGAATGTACTGAAAGTGAAAAAAGTGAAAATAGAGTTTTAGGTATTTTGTTGTATTTGAATTTTCATGACAAAACGCTGATTTTCAAATAAATTTTTTAAAAAAGTGAAAATTCTCATGGCCAAACAGGTCCTTACTATATTTTTTTACTTTTCTAGTTTCTCGTTTCAATAGTTTGTGTTCGTGGTGAAAATGATTGTGGTTGGTGTAAATTATAATCGTTTGTGGAGTAAGATAATTATAAGCATTCGAGTAGTGGTTTCTTTTTTCTCCTTTTTTAAATATATTTTCCCAATCTCTTTGGAGTTGGTGAATCTAGGCAGTGAATTATTTTGATAAAAATGATGGGCTATCTGTATGAGTTATTTGTTGAAATTGTGAAACTAAGGAAAAAATTATCTTTTTTCTTCCCCCCTCAATACATTTGTGCAACTTCTAGTTATTTACTCCTTTTTTTCCCTTTTATATCATTGAATATATTTTTGTTAGACTATTGTGTAAGTTTACCTTTTATCAGGTATTGTATTGTCTTATGTGCAACCTTAATTCCGTATTTACGAAAAAACAATTATAGACTAACCTCCGTGTCCTTGATTCTGACAATGGGGTCAGTGTGGATCTTATATCTTTTGTACTATTCTATAATTTATGTTTTACGTTTGGTATGTATTATTGGCTTATCATTTAGCATAGAATTGAAGAAAACTACATAACCATTAATTTAATATTTTTGCTTTTCAATTTATGTGATTCACATTTTTTTCCGTCTATTTCAAAAGAATGATAAATTTTTATATTTAAAAATAATTCAACTTTAAGCTGTTGATTTTATCCTTATGAAAAAAAAACTTAACTATATAAATATCTATAAATTATTTTAATTCATAAACTTCAAAAAATCTATTGGTTTTTTAAATTCCGCGCACAATTTCAAACTTTTCGGTGGAATTGCTTTTGCGTATAATTTAGTTACAATAGCATAGACTTGTGAAGTCCTCTAGAGTCAACTTGACTCCCAAACCAAAATTTACGTCAAAGTTTGGAGTAAGAAGAATGAAATTTTGCCTCATTTTCCAACCAATATTCAGGTCAAAGTTTGGTCTAAACTCTAAAGAAGTAAGAAGAATGACTTTTGGACTTGATTTTCCAACTAATACACGTCTATGCTATTGTAACTAAACTATGCATTTAATAATATTGTCCTTCTTCCCACTTAGTTAAATAAATGAATGAGATTTTAGATTATTGTGTTGTTATAACTTATAATTAATACACATTATTATTTGTGTCTTTTTATACTATTCGGGATGGTGCTGAGCAAATCTAGAACAATTAAACAATTCTTTAATAAAATACAGTAAGAACTAAGGGTGTGTTCGGTATGGAGGAAAATGTTTTTTTGGAAAATAAGTTAATTTCTACTTATTTTCTCATGTTCGGTTGAGTAGTGAAAAAAATAAGTCAATTTCTTACTTATTTTCTCATGTTTGGTTGGTCGGTAGAAAACAATTTTCGAAAAATACCATCCATGCCCCACCATCCCATACCACACCCACCCCAAGCACCCACTCTGCACCCCTACCCCATCCCTACCACCCACCCCCACCCCACCACCCCCTCCAACCCCCAACCAAATCCCACCCCCCAACCACTTCATCTTCACTCACCCCTACCCCGCACCAAATTTAACCATGCAAACTTTGCATTTTTATAAAAAATTTATACGACAACAAACAAGAACAACCCAATGAAATCCCACAACATGGGGAAATTAAATATGAAGTAGAAAATTCGAGAGGGGGTAATGGGGTGCAGGCGGTTGTAGGGAATCAAAAAAGAATTTTTTTTCAAAACTTTTTTGAAAAAATTAATTTTTTTGGAGGGGGTGGTGGGGCGGGGACGAAGGGGTGGGTGTAGTAGAAAACCAAAATTAAAAAAAAAAAAAACTTTTTCTTTAAAAAAAAAAAAGGAGGGGGTGTTGGGGCCGGGGGGGGGGGGGGGGGGGAGTCGTAGAAAATCAAAATAAAAAAAATTCCAAAACTTTTTTTAAAAAAAATTTGGAGGGGTGTTGGGGGGGGAGGGAGGGGGGGGGGGGTGTTAATAAACAAAACAAAAAAAAAATTTGGAAGGAGTGGGGGTCCCAAAGGGAGGGGGGCGGGGGAAGGCGAGGTGGATGGGTGGTGTAGAAAACCCAAAAAAATAATAATTTAAAAACTTAAAAAAAATGGGGTGGGGGTTAGGGGGTGTTGGTGGAGTGGGGGAGGGTGCATGAGGTTGTTGGGGTTTGGTGGTCGAGAGTGGGTTGGGTAGTGATAGGGTGGTTGGTGAAATGTTAATTGTAGACTTGTTTTCCCTACTTTGATTAGGGAAGTCATTTCTCCATTTTTGAGGAACTTGTTTTCCTAAAGAAAATGTTTTTCAAAAATTTTGACCAAATGAACATGAGAAAATTGGAAAAAAAATTCGGAAAATGTTTTCCTTCATACCAAACACACCCTAAAAGGAGTTTTACTTTGACCTGGCAAAATATTAATATCCACCGTGCAGTTTTCAGTATAATTTCATGTTTATTATTAGCTTTACTTTAAATAGACCAATAAATTCTGAGGATATTAAAGAAATAGTAATAATAATTGGGTGAGAACTCACTACCTACGTTTAGGGCTGGGCGTTCGGCCGGTTCGGTTTTTCGGTTTTCGGTTTGTAAAAAATAGGCCGAACTGAAATAACTTCGGTTCGATTCTGTTTTTGCAAGTTCGGTTCGGTTTTTTCAATCGGTTTTTTCGGTTCAGATATGGATGACATAGTTAAGCATCAATTTAACATAAACCAAATGACAACCATTCTATTATCTTCTCTCTCGTCCAATCTTTAGCACCGGTATACAAAAGCCGCCTACAAGCAATTGGATCCGGACTTTATGGTTTCAACATTTATAATAGATGAAACAAAATGGAGGATTAATAAGACATCCCGATAGTGAGAAGAAATCAACACTTCACTAGACAATCAACCATTTTTAGTCTCTTTGTTTCTCCTCTCAGTATAAGCTTTATACATTTTCAAGAAATTTGTCGTATTTTCTCTACTATAATAACACACAAACCACAGTCACATATTATAGAGAGACCAGAAAGAGACATTTTTCATCATTTACAAAGAGGGCAGAAAATCAAGCCCCCAAAATTCCACACTGCAAATCTAAGAGAAAATAACTTCAAACATCTGTGACAGCACTTGCTTTCTAATGTATTTTGGAAGACTAAATAAATTGTTAAAAGTTTGGGAAGATAAAACTTCCATCTTGTTATAGACATATTAGTGCACCACTTCTCTAGTTTATTATTTATGGCAAGGCCCAATATATATGTATAATACTAGATACCTATGCCGCGCACGCCCAACACTTTCGATTATAGTGTATTTATGTATATATAGTTGTGTTTAAATAATATATATATATATATATATATATATATATATATATATATATACTATTTCCAAAATAATTTTTTTTTCCATGAGTATTTTAAGTATGTTGTTTGTACAATAATTTTATTTACTCCCACTAATGGGTTGATACGCACGTGGCATCATTATTGATTTAATTGTTTGATTTTCTAAACATTTGTTTTTTAACATTGTTTGTTTCATTAATATGGGATTCACTTTTTTTTTTAAATATTGCTTGATTCTGTTAATATGGGGTCCACTTTTTTTTTCCCGTGAGTTTGGATGTGGTGAGTTCCACTTTTTTTTATTTTTTATTTTTTATTGCTCGGTGTTGTTTAGTATGGGGCCGAACCTTTTGGACATTATTAGTTTGCACTATTTTTATGCATATAATATATATATATATACACACACTATGTTCAAAACACGATTGATATAACATTATAATTTGTGCTCCGTATCTAAAACTTTATTATATTAGTATTTGCTAAGAATACAAAGTCTGCACTTTTTTTTTTACATTGATTTTTTTTAAATATGAATTAACTTTTTTTTTTTTTTTAATATATTGCTTGATTTTGTCAATATGGGATACTATGTTCAAAACACGATTAATATAACATTGTAGTTTCTGCTTCATATTTAAAAATTTATTATATTAGTGTTTGCTACAAATACGCATAGTGTTTAATATAGGGCCCACAATTTTTTCACATTTGTTAGAGTAAGGAAAAAATGAAAAAGTAATTAAATTCTATCTTATTTTAATATATGAGTATTTTAAGTATGTTGCTGTACAATAATTTCATTTGCTCCTACTAATGGGTTGATACGCATGTGGCAATGAGTCTATCATTATTGATTTAATTGTTTGATTTTCTAAGCATTTATTTATTAACATTGTTTGTTTTATTAATATGGGATTCACTTTTTTGTTCTAATATTGCTTGGTTATGTTAATATAGGGTCCACTTTTTTGTTCCCGTGAGTTTGGATGTGGTGAGTTTCACTTTTTTTCTTCCTTTTTTTTTATTGCTCGGTGTTATTTAGTATGGGGCCCACCCCCCCTTTTTTTTAAGGGACAACGGACGATGAAGCATGCTTTATATAGTTTTTATTTTATTTTTTATTTTATATTCCCTAGTGTTGTTTAGTATGGAGCCCGCCCTTTTGGACATTATTAATTTGCACTATTTTTATGCATATAACATATATATATATATACTATATTCAAAACATGATTGATATAACATTGTAATTTGTGCTCCGTATCTAAAACTTTATTATATTAGTGTTTGCTAAGAATACAAAGTTTGCACTTTTTTTTTTGACACTGTTTATTTTTTTAATATGGGATTCACTTTTTTTTTTTTTGTTTATATATTGCTTGATTTTGTCAATATGGGAAACTATGTTCAAAACACGATTAATATAACATTGTAGTTTGTGCTCCATATTTAAAACCTTATTATATCGTGTTTGCTATGAATACGCATGGTGTTTAATATGGGGCCCACATTTTTTTTAATATTGTTTGTTTTTTATTATGAGATTCACTTTGTTTTTAATATTGCTTAATTTTGTTAATATGGGGTACTTTTTTTTTTCCGTGAGTATGTGTGTGTTCCAATTTTTTTTTAATACTGGTTGGTGTTTAATATGGGGCCCACAATTTTTTTTAATATTAGTTGTTGTTTAATATATATGGGGCCCGCAATTTTTTTTTTGGTACAATTTTGTTTTAATTTTTTTTTTAATTATGGGTTGTTTAATATGGAGCCAAAATATATATTTTTTTTTCATGGAGGGGCCCCACAACGGACGACGAAAAGGGAGCCCCAACCCATGCTTCTTAATAGTAGAAATATGTTTCAAGAAAAAAAGGCTTGTTAAAATTCGATTTTTCGGTTTAACCGAATTAAATTTTGCATAAACCGAAAACCGAACCGAATTGTTGAAATCTTATAAATTTAATCCGAACCGGATCAAATAAACCGAAATTGAAATTAACTTTGGTTCGTTTTGGTCGGTTTTTTCGGTTTGAACCATATTATGCCCAGCCCTACTACGTTAGTAGAGAAAACTCTTGGAATATCATATTTTTTTGTATCAAAAGTCTCTGGGGAGTCTACTTTCTTTTCTTCATAATATGAATGTGAATTTCTAATGTTGGGTTTTTAGCTTCTACATCTTTTTCCTTCTTCCAGAATGGCTTCAAGTAAAAATATAAATATAAGGACTATTATCAGTTACTAAAAAAAATACTGGAATTAGTTATGAATTTCATTTCTAATACGTCGCCAAATTTCTTGTAGCCAACAAAAGTTAATAATAAAACTAGCGACGAATTTTAGTAATTAGCTATAAAATTGTCTATCATTAATTTCTATTTTCTTTTATAATAGTGAATCCTCTCCGATAAAAAAAAATACAGAACCAAAAAAGAAAAAGAAAAAGAAAAAAGGGATTGTGTACACAGGACAGGAGTAGCAGCACAGAAATTTACAGTGGAATAATAAGAGGAGAAATGGACCAGTGGGTCTTCGCAGTGACGTTTGTTTGTATGTGGAGAGCTTTGCGTGACAAGTAGGAAAAGCTGAACAAATACCACCATTTCCATTCCTCCGCCCCTTGTTTCGTTTGGATCGCAAAAGGGCAGTTTGGTGCTCAAAGCATTTAATAGACGTTTGGTCATAAAAATTAAAAAACAATCATTTTATTTGAAATTTTTGGAGTTGGAGTTGTGTTTGGTTATAATTTTTGTAAGTAATTTTGATTGTTTGAATGTACTTTTTCTAAAAAAATATAAAATATGATACCCCAAATTTAAAAAAACTGGCAAAAATCACCCAAAGCAATTCATAAACATAACCAGTTGGTTGAATCAAATCAATCGATTACATAATTACATCAAAACAACTGATATATTAGTGAAAACAACTTTTAGCAGAATGAAACTTCAAATTCACATACCACAATCCCTCCCCTGACCCATCAACCTCCCATCTCTAAAATAATTTTTTTTTTTTAAAAAAAAAAAAAAGGAACCAAAGCCCCTTGAGGAAGAGGGAAGGATAAAAACTTACCCGCATCGATGTTTACACCAATCTCAGTTAAGTTAATCATGGATAATAAACAAAGATCTAGAATACTTATTTGTTTAATAAAGAATTTTTTTTTTTTTAAAAAAGCAAAATTAATAACAGAACATCACAACGGTCTTTGTTATTACAAATTTGTGGTTTGTTGTTGCAAATATCCGGACCAACGTCCTGTTTTCATTACCAAAAATTGTATAATCTATCACATTCACAGTCTTAACTAAGTGGCTTTAGTTAGGAGAGGTGAAATACAAGTATAATAAATGAATATGATGATAAATTTTTAAAACTAACTAATCTAAGAATGGACAGAAATTTTCATGATCATACTACTAATGGAAAATAAAAATAGTTATGGCCTTGGGATGTGGTTAATTACCGGCATAGAAGTATAAAAAAATTACAGTCAATCTACTTATTATTTAGAAGATAAGCGAAATAGCGTGAGAATATTTTATGTTATTAATTAAGATAATCTGCAAAATATACTTAGTTAACTATGGTTAAATATTAATATTTATAATTAAATAATACGACAAGTGTTATTTATTTACTTGTTGGGTGTAAACACCCAATGGGGTTAAGGTTTTACCGGAAGAAAACAAATTCTTTAATCAACTGATGCAATAAATTACCGCTAATATATCGCCATTCATAAGTTTGAGCATATTTGTTGCATATGTGAAGCTAGAAAGAGTTTGAGCATATTTGCATATGTGAAGCTAAAAGAATAACACCGTTATCCGGATTATACTCACCTTGTACTTGTACCCTATACAAAGCCCAATAAAAATTAAAATAAATAGTTGTAAACACTACCAATACTAGAATAAACGGGTTAAATTTATAAATTAAAAAATTTAGGTAAAATTTGAAAAAGAAAAAACAAAAGCAAGGGTTAAAAATTAGAAAGTGAAAATAGTGAAAACAAGGTTTTGGTTGTTGTCCAAATCAAGTTGTATTTGGAATTTGCATGGTCAAATACTAGTTTTTTAAAAGTGAAAAAAAAAAATCCCCAAAAAAAGGAATAATTTTCACTGTTAAATTTAGTGTTAATAGGATTAAAAAGAAAAATATTGTATATGGTGTAGACAAACTTATCCCGATGCAAAGATTAATAATTGTTTTTCCTTTAAACATTCCCTCTATAAATCACACGTAGACAACTTTATCATTTTTTCGTTTCGACTCTAATCTCCCAAAACTTATGTTTTACTACCGTCCATTAGTTATCTTCCTTTAAACATTCCCTCCAAGACACGAGTATTTAATTATAGTCCATTATAAGGGTCATTTCTCAAGAACAAGAGCTAAAGGGCCTGGTACTATCACTGGAATTTGAAATCTACATGTTGATGCTCACGATTTCGATAGTCATACCAAGGAACAATTCCACCGAAAAAATCATATTTTGTCTGTGCTTTTACTATATCAACTGTACTTGAACTATTAGATAATAATATTATTGTAGTTATGCGATATGTTTTTTGCATAGATCTGTAAAGTTATATGTGAGTGGACATAGAAGTTAAGATTATTTCATCCGATGAACTGTCAAAATTAAAACTTCGCCTTTGTGAAAAAGAACAAAGAAAATTCCTCTCTTCAGTAGGTATAAAATTTGGAGATATTTAATTTGAAGGTGTAAAAACATTTACACGCTTAATGTTGTGGATTGGCTTCAACTAGTTATCCCCTAATGTTTTAGTTACTAGATCATACTTGAAGTAGACATTTACCTGCAATTAATTTTTAGGTGACTTGATTTTACAATATTTTATATATTATGAAAGCAAAAGAAAACTGTGCTGTATTATTCTTTCTTTAATTCCTAATCTTTGTTGCCTTTTGGCTCATATTTGGATAGTGAAAGTGATGGAAAACGGACAATATTATATTGGCTGATAAATTGTTTTTTCATGTAGTATTGTTTTTGGCACAGGACCATATACAAGTGAAAATTAAAAGAAAGCAAGCACATACAAAGTTATAGCAATGTAGTAGCTAAACAACTATCAGTGCGAAGTGCAAGTAAATTCCGATATTATATGATGAATGGCTTGAATGTTTGTTGGAGTATACGAGTTTATACACCAGAGCAGAAAAAACAAATTCACTATCAAGCTTAGCTAAAAGTTAAATACATATAACGTTCTATAATGAATGTGGATTGATCGTCCAAAAATCAGTGTACGATTTAACCATTCACAATATGTTACTCACCTAAATCGTATACTAGTACCCTTATCTTTTTATTTTGTCAGAAAGAAACACACTATATTACTTGTACTCTGGTACAAACAATTATTGATCGAGCCCTTCATCGTAGTTGTTGACTCAGTTAGTGGCAACACAGACCCAGCGCCACATGGGAGCAGGCCCGGGACCTTCCGAGAGGTTGGGTAGTTCTAGAATTCGGAGTTTATTAGCATGAATCCTCGAGAGTTTACTTCCATATTGTTGACGTAATTAGCAATATCAAGAGACAAATTTTTCTTTTTACGTCATCAATGCATATAACTTAAACTCGTGAAAACAACAAGTTTTAACCACCTTTAGTTTATAAGTTGTACTTGCACTTCGCACTAATAGTTGTTTAACTGCTACATTGCTATAAATTTGTATGTGCTTGCTTTCATCTAATTTTCACCTATATATGGTCCAGACTAAAAACCAAAACAATATGATTTTTTTTATCACTAACGCTCTGGGATATTTGATAAAAACTTATTAGCATGGTACGTAATCAGCACATGTCCGTTTTCCATCGCTTTCACATACCCAAATATGAGTCAAAAGACACCAAAGATAGGATTTAAAGAAAGAATAATACAGCACAGATTTCTTTTGCTACCACGTTGTACCAGTGAATCTTTGTGGATTGTGGTGGTTAAAGAGGAGCCAGTACACCAGAATCTTCTAGTGTTTTTGTTTTAAATTTTTTTAATTTCATTTCATCAACTCTTTTTCCCTTTTCTTTGTTCTATCTTGTTAGTATGTGTTTAGTCTTTTTTTTAATTATTTATTTCACAAGGGCTGTCTGGTAGCAACAACTTAATATTTTTCCTACACAAAGTACTTCCTTTTCACAAGGTCTGTCTGTAGGAATGTCTTTTCCTTTTTGCTTTGTGTTTTTTTTAGTCCTTGCAATTAAGAATTATCACTTCTCAGTTCTGAAAAACAAATTATATCATTGTACTTAGACCTCCTATTTGCAATAATAGTTGCTTTAACCTTAATTTAAAGTGCTAATACAGCAAGTGGCCAGCAACAAGAATCTATAATCATACACAGTGGCACTGACACTGAAGCTTCCAATAATTGGAAGAACAATGTTCCCTATAGTACACCAGCTACAAAAGCAAAAATGTACAAACAAAAGAAACTACAGTGTCCAGATTGGAACTAGCCAATAGCCATCGTCCAAAAATGAGAAGATTCACTCATTTCTGAGAATTGAAGTTCATTCAAAGTCATCCTACAAAGTAAACCATGCAGAAGACATGTTATAATTTCACAATGAGGCACCACACTCTTTGAATAAAAAAATCCATCATCATTGTTGAAATTACAACATATTAAGCTTCGGATCACACCATATTCAAGAAATTGGACTCATCTAAGTTAAGAAAATTTCTAAAATACCTCCCCATAAGTGAAGGCCTGGGAAAATAATGCATTTACACTCTTTTCAACCAGAATAAAGTTTTGACCATTGACACTAACCTAATCAGGTACCCAGCTTTCATTATCCTATACTCCGCATACCAAAATAAGTTCATTAAATCAACTCAGCCTCAAAATCTTTTATATAAAGTAGCTATCGCCTATTGGTTGAGGTTGACGCCGCATCCATTATCAATTCCATGTTATATATATAGACATTGTTAATCATTTGAAAGATTAGAACGGTCTGCTTGGCAAGTGAGAGGTACCACACGTTGCCCTGGTTGTTGGATTGAAGATAACCTCGATGCTGCTGTTTTCCAACCCACTTTTACACCAAGCAACGTTACTTATCTCTGTGGCTAATGTGGCCAACTCATGGCTTGAAAACGATGGAGGCTCAGCATAGTCAACAAACTCAGGCCCCAATAGTGAACTTCCATTACTTTCTTGATTGGCATTGCCACAACAGCCATGGGCGCATTGGTGAGGCACTAATCTGTCAGTGAAAGCTCCTTCAAGCAATTTGCTTATCCCAAGATCCGGTGCTTGGATAGGAGTTAGCCTTGGAGTTTGCAGTTGAGCTTCTGGGGCATTCAAAGAACCATATACGCTAAAAGCACTTATACGAGCCACAGGACGGAAGAGAGTACAAGGATCATTTGCTGCTGCATCACTCCGTTGAACTTCTCCTTGACTCTTATCCTCATAATGATTATCTTCTTGGTTTTCCTGAGAGCTAATATCTTTTCCTTCAATAGCTTTCAAAGAATTCACATCTCCGCATGATTGGGTTTCCTCAGATGATGCTTTTGATTTTTCAGCACTAACATCCTCCAGGACATTGCTCGAGTCACTTCTTAACTTACCAAGTTCAGCACAACGGCGCCTCAAAGTTGAATTCCAATGATTTTTAATGGCATTATCTGTTCTACCTGGCAAAAGCCTTGCAATTGACGCCCATTTGTTCCCATGAATAGAATGGGCCTGAAGGATAATCCGATCTTCTTCATCTGTCAAGAGTGGTGGAATTGTTAGTTTCATTCATCAGCTATGTATATAAGCTTGAATAACAATAATTGCTTCTTAGATCAGAACCTACGGGTGATACAACTGGAAACTAAGAAGCATATCTAGTTTGATGTAAGCACAAAATCTTCACATAAGTATATGCAGAACTCCACATTTAACAGCAAGTATCATAGATGCTAAGAGGAGAAGATGCGGGAAGCGAGGCTGAGATGGTTTGGGCATGTGAAGAGGAGAGATACAGATGCTCCAGTGCGGAGGTGTGAGAGGTTGGCTATGGACGGTTTCAGGAGAGGTAAAGGGAGGCCGAAGAAGTATTGGGGAGAGGTGATTAGACAGGATATGGCACAATTTCAGCTCACCGAGGACATGACCTTAGATAGGAGGTTGTGGAGGACCCAGATTAGGATAGAAGGCTAGGTGGCTTATCCTTTCACCATAGTAGTTGCAGTTTTGCTCATTTGTTTATTGCCATTTGATTTCTGCATTTGAGTCTTTGCTTATATTTGTTGAGGGTTTTGTACTTTGATTATCTTATTTATCTATAGTAGTTAATGCTCTTTTCTTTCCGGACTGTTCTACCATGACTTTCTCGCTTTTGTGATTCCTTGTTTTCATATTGTTTGCGATATGCTTGGCCCTATCTGACCTTTTGTCTTGTTTTCCTCTCTTTTCCTCTCTTGAGCCGAGGGTCTTTCGGAAACAGCCGCCCTAAGTTTCAAGGTGGGGTTAGGTCTGTATACACTCTACCCTCCTTAGACCCCACATGGTGGAATTATACTGGGCTTGTTGTTGTTGTTGTTGTTGTATCATAGATGCTAAGAGGTTTAAATGTTAACCACGGGGAAGGACCTAAGTCATCATTGCTACTTGGTCGGTATTATCAGCTTCTAGTTAACTCCACATGTATTCTTCTAAACTGCAAACTTATCTGGTATCTCACAGAGCTATGCTTTTTAGTGAAGAGTCAAAAGAAACAAAAATACTTCTTTCCTTCCATTTTGTGACAACGTTTAGCTGGGACGGAGGTAGAAAACATAAAAATGATTGTTGCAAAGTTAGTTTGCTGAAAAACATCCTCTCAAAAGCTTAAGAGCCCGTTTGGATTGGCTTATAAGTTGCTTATAAGTTGTTTTCAGCTTTTTTGAGTGTTTGGCTGGCCAGCTTAAAGCCATTTTGTGCTTAAAATAAGCCCAAAAAATTAATTGGGCCCGTTTCGCTTAGCTTATCTAAAGCAGCTTATAAGCTAGAAACAGCTTATAAGCTCAAAAAAATAAGTTGGGCCTAAAGCAGCTTATAAGCTAGAAACAGCTTGTAAGCTGCTTTTTTTAAGCCCATCCAAATAGGCTCTAAATATGTATAGTTTAATTAAGTTAAAATCTTAAAATGTGTGAAATTTGCACAGAATAGGAGTATCAACAAGTAAGACTGTCAAAAGTAATAGAGGTTGAGAAGAGCCATCAAAGGCATAACACTACTCTGCATAACCTTGTTCATTAATTTGCAGCAACCTATTTGTAGTCAGTTTTAGTCTAATTATAAAATGTGTACATTTGGACGCTCAGAGGGATAAAGATATGCGAAATGAGGGGTCCTTGCTTTGCATGGATGAAGCAAGGCAACTTCGAAGAAGTGTACACTTTACGAAGCGATAAAAAAAGAAACGGTAGGTTAATTGAATTTGAAGCCTTCTGCTATCTCATACTAGGATTTCTCTTCAGATATACTTTAGTCTTCTCTTCGTTGTCTTTTTATACTGCCTCTAAGGTTTGCAGCGATTCCTCTTCTATTATTAATTTCTTTTCTTGTTTGGCTTCTTTAGTGTTTAGTATTATTCTCTTCTTCAGAAAACTTCTTCTTCTTCTTCTTCTTTTTCTTTTTCTGTGTGCAAGTCTTCTTCTTCTTCTTCTTCTTCTTCTGCTTTTGGACTTTCACTTTTAAAACCACTGGTTTTAATCATGGCGAAGTTCTCAAAGCTGAGTGCTTTTTTATCTTCTACTCAAGAGTTATTCCATACTGTCATGATTTACATTTCCAACTTTTATAGGACCTAGTCAGTCCATGATTCAATAACATTGAGTCTCAAGACTAGTGCAGAAACCTAATATTATATTCTAGTACAAACTTAAACTCTTCCTCTCATGGTATTAGAGCAACCTAAAGGTGAGCTACTCCTAACGATCAGCTATCTACTTCTCGAGAACGGGGGTAACAGGGTCACGTGGCCAGTCACAGTGGTAAAGATACTTGGACTTGAGTATGATGCCTAAAAGTTATAACTATCAGGACACAAGGACTAGCTGAGGATGAAAATACAATTGCAAGTTTCAACAAGCACTTTTGCACTTCAGACTATATCATCATCTCTTAGATTCTTCGTTATGCTGTCTCTTGATTTAGGATTTGACAGGCAGGGTTTCTAAAAGCCACCCATGCTTTTCCACTTTAAGCTTAAACCAGTGCCACCGTAAAAAAGCATCACTGAACTCGTTTAAGGAAAAATAGAGTACAATGTTCAGACTTTGGGAAGATTTACACTCTTAACTTCTAAAATTTAACAACACTAAGTAGAGGTCTACTTTGTGTACCTTTTTTTTTTTTTTTTTGTGAAAGGTAATAACTACTTTGTGTACCTTTTAAACACAAAATAACACTGGATATTTTATTTTTTCAGCTCTGTAAATATGTTTTTTGGATTTTTATCCCGCCCTATAAGTATGCTATTGGGTCTATCTCCTTTCCTTTTTCACCAACAACATGTAACCCTTTTACAGCAGAAGGAACCAAAAGAATGGAACATGGCAACAATGTATGTGGCACAGGTGATCACTTGAATGATCCCGGACTTAAACATAAATGCTTCTGGACATTGGTAACATCAAGCCCTGATCCAATCCTGCCTTCAAGGTTATCTAATTTATCACTACATAATTTCCAATCTAAGATCATCAGATCTCTCAAGAGCGGTTAATACCTTCTGTACTGGGATTTATTTACCTTAAGTTGAAAATTCAAACTTAAATCTGGACACAAATTAAAAATCCAAACTTTCGTCGAACTAAACATCAATACACTACAAAATCACAAGTCTACACAACCATGGTGAATACCTTCTGCTCAAGATTTTACCAACCTTTGGTTGAGATTCCAAACTTTGCTTGAACTTAACATCACTTGTCTACAAAATCACAAGTGGAAGCTACATTCCACCAGAATACTCAACTATGGTTAATACTTAATACCTTTAGTCCGAGATTTTCATAACCTCAGCTAAAAATAATCTGGACCTCGGGGAATCCAACTATACTTGAGCTAAACATCAAATACGTTACAAAATCACAAGTAGAAACTACATTTCACCGGGAATAGTACAAATTTGGTCACTACCTTACTGTCAGGTTCAAAATCCAAACTTTACATGAACAGAACATCAATACACTACAACATCACAAGTAGAAACTACAATTCACTGGAATATTCAACATTGGTCAATACCATACTGCCAAGATTTTCTTGACCAGAAGTCAAAAATCCAAACTTTACCTGAACAGAACATCAATACACTACAAAATCACAAGTAGAAACTAAATTTCACTGTGAATATTCAACATTGGTCAATACCTTACTCTCAAAATTTTGCTGACCCCAGCTTCAAAATCCCACCTTCACTCAAACTAAACATCAATGCTGGACAAAATCACAAGTAGAAACGAAATTTCCATCATTTAAAATAAAGCCCCTTTTACCAAATGGTCACACACACATACTAAGAATTGTAACTTTGCTCGAACTAAACATAAATACACTACAAATTCCCAAGTGCAAACGACATTTCGCCTAAATAAACAACTATGGCAAAAAAAAAAAATCTAAACTTTAATCTTGACCCCAGGTAATCTAAACTTTGCTTGAGCTAAACATCTATACACTACAAAATCACAAGTAGAACCTACATTTCACCGGAATATTCAACATTGGTCAATACCTTATTCTCAAGATATTATTGACCCCAAATTCAAAATCCCAACTTCACTCAAACTAAACATCAATGCTGGACAAAATCACAAGTCAAAACTACAATTCAACGAAACATTCAACATTCATCAATACCTTACTGTCAAGATTTTATCGACCCTAGGTTCAAAATCCAAACTTTGCTTAAGCATCAATACACTACAAAATCGCAGGAAATTAGATTTCCCCGAAATATTCAACTATGATAAAGACCTTACTGTCAAGATTTTATTGACCCCAAGCTAAGACTCCAAATTTTGCTTGAGCTAAAGATCAATACAGTACAAAATCACAAGTAGAAACTACATTCCACCGGAATATTCAACATTGGTCAATTCCTTACTCTCAAGATTTCATTAACCCCAAATTCAAAATCCAAACTACTCTAAGTAAACATCAATATACTACAAAATCACAAGTAGAAACTACATTTCACTGGGAATATTCAACTACGGTCACTACCTTACTATCAAGATTCTCTTAACCCCAAAGACAAAATCCAAACTTTACTCGAACTAAACATCAATGCTTTACAAAATCACAAGTAGAAACTAACTTTCCATAATTTAAAACAAACCCCTTTTACCAAACAGTCAAAAGAGAAAAAAACATGGGAATTTCAAGTTACCAGTAAAGGGTTTGCATTTAACAGCACGATCAAGCTGATATTACAAGTAGAAACTACATTTCACTGGAAATATTCAACTATGGTTCATACCTTACTGTCAGGATTTTCTTGACCTCAGGTTCAAAATCCAAACTTTGTTTGAGATAAACATCAATACACTACAAAATCACAAGAACTTATATTTCACCGGAATACAACTATGATCAATACCTTACTATCAAGATTTTACTAACCCCAAGTTAAAAATCCAAACTTTACTCGAACTAAACATCAATACACTACAAAATCACAAGTAGAAACTACATTTCACCGGAACATTCAACACTGGTATTACTGCCAAGATTTTCTTGAACACCAAGTTAAGAATCCAAACTTCGCTTGAGCTAAACATCAATACACTGCAAAATCACAAGCAACTATATTTCACCAGAATATTCAACTAGGTCAATACCAGAAGTCAAGATTTTACTTATCCCAGGTTCAAAATCCAAACTTTACTGCAACTAAACATCAATACTGGACAAAATCAGCTATGATCATTGATCAATACCTTACTGTCAATATTTCATTGACCCCAAATTCAAAATCAAAACTTTACTCGAACCAAACATTAATGCTGGACACAGGTCAAATCACAAGTAGAAACTATATTTCCATAATTAAAACTAAAACCCCTTTTACCAAATAGTCACACACAAACAAACAAAAAAAGAACATGAAAACTGAAAATTACCAGTAAAGACTACAGTAAAAAATTTACTGACCCCGAGTTAAAAATCCCAACTTCACTCAAAACTAAACATCAATGCTGGACAAAATCACAACTAGAAACTACAATTCACCATAACATTCAATATTCATCAACATCTTACTTTCAAGATTTTACTGACCCCACATTCAAAATCCAAACTTTACTCTAACTAAACATCAATACACTACAAAACCACAAGTATAAACCAAATTTCCATATAAAAAAAGCATAGGAAATAAAAAGTTACCAGTAAAGGGTTTCCTTTTAACAGAAGGATCAAGCTGATTACACCATCTCAACCTACAAGATTTCCCTGATCTGCCTGGAATTCCTCTTGCAATCAAACTCCAATTCCTAGCACCAAAATTACTAACTAAACGACTAAGTATAGAATCTTCTTCAGGTGACCATGGTCCTTTAACACGTTCTAATGTTGTTGTTGTTGTTTTCTTTCTATTTTGGTCACTTCCATCTTCTAACATTAACACTTCCTCTTCATCACCCCCATAACAACCGTTAACGGCGATGGTAACTTCTTGAATTTCCGGTGTGTCGTTTTCCATCCTTTTTTTTTTTTTTTTTTTTTAATAGTTTGTGGGGTTTTAAAATTTGAGTTTTTTTGTGTGAGTTTGGGTAGTAGTACCCGCCTAGTGCTAACTGCAAAACAGGTGAAGGTAGGTATTATAGAGAGAGTGAAAGACAGCTAAGTCCTTCGAAATTTGTTAGCTTTACCCTTTTTACCCTGTTGAAAATTGCACCGTTTGTCCTTAAAATGGGTTGGTCTTCTATTTTGGCCCTACAGCAACCGAACTTATGTCTAGTAGGATATAAATTCTTTAGAAACTGAAGTCGTGTCTGGACATAACTTATGGAATATTATGATATGAAAAATATAAATTTATGCTTATGATTTTTTTTGTTATGAGAGGCATAAAGTGCAAATGACCCTTTAACTAAACTACCCCTTTTTTTTTTGCACACGTCCTTTACGGGCTTTGAAGCCTGACTAATTCGAATTTAATCCACGTAAGGCAAAATTTATATTTTTATAATTTACAATAAGTTCAACATGTAAGACAACTGAATGTACCTCGAGATGGTGTCGAGGAACCGACAGACCTTTTCGAGCACAAGAGAGATAATTGAGAGATATAGTTAGTCTATTTGTTCTTTTTCTAGAAAAATGATTTCACCCCTGATAAAAATGTATTTAATTAATAAGGTAAAACAAGTAATATCTCGTGCAAGGCAGAGGAAAGGGGAAAATACTCCCTACTAATGATTTTTTGGCTTCCAAAAGTTAAAGAGTTTGGAACCTTCAATTAAAGGTAAAGAGGTGTTGTTCATCCCACTAAAACTATTTTTTTTTTCATTTGGTATTCGATATTCACATCAGATCCCGTTTAATTTGGATTCGCGTCGGTAGGGCCCATTCGGGACGTAGCGCTCCCTACCAAAAAAAAATTCCGTACTAATGGCTCAAACCCGAGACATCTAGTTAAGGAAAGAGCAGCCCCTTCTTCCGCAACACATCATTCGGTGGTAAGGTACCATTAGTTTATGTCTTTGTAAAAGCCATATGGCTAAACTCAAACTCGTAATAATACAATTATTCAAATCCTTGACTTTAATTTTTCCTTTTTTGGGGCTACTAAGATACTTTTATGGAGTAATAGTACTAGGTTATTACACATATTTAATTGTCTAGGGTCTGTAGTTTCCAAATAGTTATTTTCAAAAGAAAATATATTACTAAAGGAGATGGTAAAAATCATTATGTATTAACTATAATATTGTATTAGTTGAGCTTAAATAAAAAAATACAGTCAGTAATAAGCATTCATATAGATGACTCTAATTTGTTTGATAATGAGGCATGGTTATTAGTGTTATAGCATTGTCTCATTAGAAATTTGGTTGTATGATTTTGCTCTCTTTTATATTGCAAAGTTCACAGACAACTTTATTTGTATTCTTGTTTCTCAACTACTTTAGTGAAAAATCCAATTAGTGAAAAGTGATAAAAAGAAATATCATGTGCTGCACAATGTGTATTATGAGTTATGACTCTCTCAATCATCATAATTTTACTAAGTAGGCGTTTGGACATGCGATTTCATCTCATGAGATGAAATTCCAAATCATCCAAAAAGGCATGATTTGGGATTTGAAATCATGATTTCAAAAAATATAAATGTAAAATTTGATCCATACATTTATATTTTGTAAAAAAAAGACCCATAAGTTGGTAGATATATTTACCAATCATGTTTACCAACCATTTGTATTAAATATTAATCTGCAAGTTTGTAAAATATATTTACCAATCATGTTTACCATGTGGGAGGATTATATTAAAGTGTAGTTACATATGTTAAATTTTCCTTTTTATTGAACTAATGTTTGATCAATTGATGTTGTATTTTTTAGAAAGGCCTTCTATTAGCGTATTAATTTTATTATGAACTATGATTTAGTTATTTGGTAAGATTGTATAAGAATTGGGAAAATTTTAATGGTTTTCACAACTTGTGGGGTTTTTATGTTTATAAAAAAACTGCAACATAAGAAATCCAAATTTCATGTCCAAACATGATTTCATCTCATGATTTCATCTTGTGATTTCATCTCATGCTTTCAAATCATGTCTAAACGGCTCCTAAGTGCTAATTTGTTATTCTTTCATATCACTGTGAGAGGCCTAGCTACGCGTACATGGATGCTTATGACATTCTTTTGATTGTGTGATAACATTTAGATTTAATTTGAAATTTGTTGAGTCAATTATGCTTATGTAGAGATTGCATTCGATCAAAATCACAAACATGGAAAACTAGGTGAAAATAAATTGAAGCAAACAACAAGTCCCACGTAAAAGAAGAAGAATCTTTATTCAAGTCTCAGTGGAAAAAGAATCGGTACAAACATATGTCCCAGGGAAAAATATCCCAGCAAACCCAAGGAATTAAAAATTGAATGCAAACTCTTCACAAACAACAAAGTCGTTTGTAAAAATGTACTTTATAAAAAAACAAAAGGTGCAAAAGCAATTTAGAAAGAAGAAGGAGATGGAGCAGGAGCATCAGCAAAATCTTCAGCCGCACCACTGCTTTGCAACTCCATTGCGGCACGGTGTGGGTTGGTCCTCTGCTTGTTGCACAGGTCGGGCAAGTATACTCCTGCACATTTCACCAAATAAATTAATTGAAAAGCTCAAAATTAACGTGATACGATGAGACAGAATGCAATAAAAACAAAGATAGGAAACGAGCTATTCTGAGAGCCACTACTTGATTTAAACCGAGAAATCTTTAAAAAAAATTGAAAGAAAAAGATTGACGAGTATGAAGTTATGAATCATAAAAGGTTATGAATCTAACTAGTTCAACCTATTGTATTTTAAGATTTTGTGTTGAAACGAAGGCATCATTATTAGTCTTATACTTTTAAAGAACCCAGTTTTCTTCTTCATGATCCAAAATCATGTCATGCCTCAACAAGAAACACAATCTTATGAGGGTTGAAACCATTTTTTAATTAATTCATGACTTTGCATTGAATTTAGGGCTTCTTTCATTTTTGGCCTGTCCGCAAACTTAATTACGGGCGCTAGCCGAAATGAACAAAACCTATACAATGATTATGTATATTTACGTATATTTATATTTAAATATACAAAACCTATACATTTGTTGGCTGTTTTGTAAATTAGATCACCATTGGATTGTAATTATCTCTTAAATTAATACCAAGGAGATATAGTTTGAATATCGAAACAATATATTTCGTTAATACAAAATATATATAGACACACACACAGATATATATATATATATATATATATATATATATATATATAACAGTGCAAGAATTAAAAGAGAGATTAAAGTTATTACCTTCACCGGCAGCCAAGTTGAAGTAAAGGTCAACAATATTGGGGCATTTTTGGTAGCAAGCTGGAGAGCATAGCTTGGAGGTAAACTGAGCCTCAAGCAAAGAATCAGAAGAAATTCCAACAGAGTTTCTATCAACACCACAAGCCTCAACACATTCATCTGACTCAATGTGTTCTCTCATGTTTCCAACAATAACCTCTGATGTCTTGCATGTGTACTCACATATCCCATCTTCTGTTGTTGATTTCTCCAATAAACACCTCTTCCCTGATGATGCAATTGAGAATGCACAAACACCATTTGGCAAATTCTCACAAATAACCTCCCCTATATTATCAACAAACAAAAAAAAAACACAAAAATTAGCTATAATAAGGATATGATCATCAAAATTGACTCTTTGCATGTGCATGAAGAGAAACAGATCTAGAACGGTTCAACTGAACTCATTGTTTTCACAATTTTTAAGAAACTATGACTCTGAGTAGGCGTTTGGCCATAAATTCAAATTATTCTCACTTGGTTTGGAATTTATGAAGCTAGAGTTGTGTTTGGTTATACTTTTTGCAAGGTATAGAAGAGAGCATTTGGATTTAGAAAATGTAGTTGAAAAATAGGTCTGGAGCAATTTTTCAAATTTGGAATCCAACTCCAAGTTGGATTTCAAAATTTTATAACCAAACACTGATTTTGAAATAAAGTGAACAATTATTCCGGAAATAAGTAAATAATTCTCATGGCCAAACAAGCCCTTAAATTCTAGATTTGCCTGTGTATGAAAAAAAGAAAGAAATTAGATATATGCGCAACGTGCATGAATAGAGATAGATTGATCAAGAGAGGTTCAACATAGATTGATCAAGAGAGGTTCAACTGGACTCAATGTGTTCACAATTATTAAGAAATCAATGATTCTAAATTATGAATTCACTTTTGTGTGTGAAGAAGAAAAGAAAGTTAGATATGCATAACGTGCTTGAAAAGAGATGGATCTAGAGGGATTCTAAATCATTATTTTCAGTCATTATAAGAAATCAAGAAGTACTCACTTTTGTATGTAGCAAGAGCTACTTGGAGGAAAAGGGAACAGGTAAAGAAAATGATCAAAGATGATTTCATTGAGGAGGCCATTTCTTCTTCTTGTTTTGGTTTTCTTTTGTTATTGTATTTTGTGTTGTTGGGAGAACTAGAAGAAGAAATGGAGAAAGAAATGTTTTTTGGGGTTTGTGAGATGAGTTTGAATGAAGGCTTTCTTGACTTTATATAGGGAGTTTAGGAAGAGAGAGGAGAAATTCAAGATGTGTTATGACCTTCAAAAAACATACAAATGCTTGGTAACCAGCCAAGTTAGTTGTTTAATTTTTCTTTGGTGAGGATTATTTTAAATATTTGATGATCTTTTTCCTTTTTATAAGTTCAAAGTTTGAACTTATAAATCATATTAATGCACGTATCTACGCTGAATTTTGCGGATTCGACATTTTCGGACATCTTACTGGAGCCCTCGCGTTCCATTTCTCCTAATTTAATTTAATTTAATTTATATTCCTTGCCAATAAGAAATATTTCTTTGCCTGGAAAAAATCGGAGGTTTAACAGTCAACCCGTTTAATTCTAATGTGCATTTGAACCTTTCTTTCTTTTTTTTTTTTTTTTAAATGTAAATTTCTTTAAACTATTGTTATGAAAAATTTCAAGTATCAATAATTCACGGCCTCAAATTTGTAAGAATCCAAAATAATATGATTCAATATTCAATTAACATTGTGTTTTTAGCTTAGAGCTGAATAAAAAATCAGTATTAAGAAATACATTGCACTCGTCGTTGATTACATCTATACAAACATAAAATACAAAATCTTTGAAAGCAAAAGATAATAAAACCTTAAAGAGGTGTGATGACCATAATGTGGGTGCACGATCAAAACCAAATACTCCATATTTTTTGGAAAAAAAAAAAAAAAAGGATGTCAGGATATGAATTTGGCTAATTAGAGAGAAAGAGAGGAAAATACGAGGAACTATTGGAAAGTTCAAAATTTCGATAAGTATTTGTTATTCTATCTATTGTAAGGAGTACGGACCTTACTTTAATTGATAAAAAGTTCAAAATAAATCTCAAAAATTAAAAGATTCAAGTGTGAATATTTCTTTATTTCTTATTCCATTGATATTTACTTTAAAAAATAGGATTTTCGAGATAAAAATTTGTTTGATTGGTACATGGTCGGGCTAAACCGCTACCTACTTTAAAATTCAATTTATAAGACTAAATGTTATGTTGTCATGATTTTTTGTCTAAGTCGACTACAATAGGTTAGCTACTTTAAACTGTAGTTACATTTAATTTTTCATGTTATTATTTGTACACGTTTACTTCTCTTGCCTTCTAATTGACTGCTTGACGCCTAACAACAAAGACGTGTATTGATGTCTGCGGGTTGAAAGATTCAATATGTCCTTATTAGGAAACTTCTACAGAGAATCATGGACAAATAGTGGAAGGGAGATTATTCTTGGACCTTAAGAAACAGATTAATTAATATTAACAGATGTTAGAAAATTGAAAGTATGCATGCATTGACAGACCAATAAAAAATTTACGTGCTACATTGTTGGTTTTGTTGTTCACATCTTGACATCTACATCATAACTTTATTGGTGAAATTTCATTATGAAAAGTATAACCTAAGCTTGTGTGGGGAAAAAAATGGCAGCAAAGTTACAAAATTAGAATGACGAGGAAAAGGATATTACTAGGACTCTTCCAATATTGAATATAGTTTCTTAAATTCCCACATGGCCTTCTTAACATTTTAATGGTTCCAGTTTATGAACGGATTTTATCATAAACGAGTCAAGTCCTCCTTTTCAATATAACAAACAAAAAATAGTATTTTTACCCACAAAAAAAAAATGTAATGAAAGAATGTTGGGAATAAAATAGCCCCGCAAAAATAATATTCACTAAAGTAATATAAACCAACACTAATTTACGGTTAAATTAGCAAGAATAAAATGCAAAGAATAATGATATGACGCACAAGGTTTTACGTGGAAACCCTCTTTCCTCGAATAAGGGAAAAACCACGCGTGCAGATGAAAGCACGATATCACTATAGTAACCGATATCACTATAGCAAGGAATTTTCAATATAAATACAAAGACCACTACACCCACAAAAGAAAACACTTGATTTTTCCCACCTTACTACAATTTCACACTCTATTTTTCTTCCCACGCCTATGGAATACCTCAAGATTTTCTTTGCGTGTCCTTCCAAAGAATTTATGTAAACCGCGTGAACAATAAACCGAAAGCGTGATAAGACCACGCGTATTTACTATTCAACTCTGTGGCCCCACATGGGACCTACTCAACAAAGAATGCATCACAAATTCAAGCGTAGTAAAATGTTGTGAAAAAGAATAATTAAAATTGTTACAAATTTATCATAGATTTTGTTCATATTGATAAATTCCGTCAAAAATCAATCACAATTTTGTTTCCATCACAAATATTATTTTTCCTGTAGTGTTATTTCGTAGGTATCTAGTACGTAGAAGTAATACTTGTATTTCCCCTTCTATGATCCTATCACACGTAGCAAAAGTCGAATGACATTAATATTGTCCAAACCCCAATGATTTTTCCTTTTGTTTCTCTTATTGTTTCCCATTTCTATTTTTTGACTATGGTAAATCCGTCAGCTTTACGTAATAGATACTTTAAGTTGTGAGGCTTTAACGTAAAATGCCAAACCCTTGATGAAAATTTTACCCATTTTTCTACATGTCATATATTTTTTTTTTGTTAGACGTGTGATTCAGTTCCTGCTCTACAACTATAAGTATCCTGCAATTAATTTTAATTTTAAGGGCGTGAGGCGGGGGGGGGGGTAGTAAAGATTTCCCATTTCACTTTCAATTTCCCATTTCACTTTCAATTATCGAATTTGTTATTAAAATACCCAATTGTTTTCCTTAATTTTTCTTTATTGAGAAGGGTCGGGGATGTATCAATGGATATATGTGCTCCAATTACAACTGTACGGAGAATTACTCTAATGTCATAAAACAAACATTAAAAAGCAAGAAGTACTGTGATAACACAAGCATTTGAAAATTATCTCATTAGTATATTAATTAACATTATATGAAGAGAGATTAGTATTGCAGTAATATTGAAACATAACTGTAGTAACAGTGTACATATTCTAGTGTCATAGCGATTTCTTCAAGAAAGAAAGCATCGCGACCGTAACAATTAAAGACCTAGCTCTGATACCAATATAAAATTTAATTCAGCAATAGGGACAACGATTGTGTATCTGTTAACAACAGCGAAAATTTTATAGAACATGTATCAAAAAATTACTTCAAACCGACTTCGTCTCTCTTGAAAATATTATTTTGTTCACGAATTAGATGTTCTTTTCAGGGGTAGCTCAACTATAAAGCCAATAAAGCAATCTCTTGGGGCCCATTTTTTCCTTAAAGAAGTATTTTATATATTAATTGTTACCTCGACCGAAAGAAGTTTTTCAAAATTAAAATTAATAAAATTTTGTCTAAGATCAACAATGTCTCAAGAAAGATTGACTAGATCAGCTATATTATCAATTGAAATGGTATTGTCAGAACAAATAATCAATAACTTGGCATCTAAAAAAGCTAGAAGAGTGAACTTTAAATAAAAATATATATGATGATCTTTGCTTTAAAAAATAATAATTAGGGCCTCTATTTTAAGTTTGGCTTTAGGCCCCTAATGTTGTTGAGACGGCCCTGATTCTTTTGTATGTGTATTCTTTTGGGAGATTTTAAAAAAATTATTCTCTATGGTAGGAATAAGAGAAAGTAATGTTCTTTTTCTTTTAAAGAGAAATAGTTATTGGAAGTTCTGTTGATCCCATTACATACCCACCTAAAGAATAGTGCATGAGTTATAGTGTGGGGTAACTTCTTACCAACTTTCTGCAGGTTTATCTCTTATAAACGGATCGGGTCAGTCCACAATCCACATGGGCGACTTACAACTCAAACCCAATATGCAACAAGAAGTATATATGTTTATATTGAAAATTTAAAAGCATATATGTTTATATTATATTCATATCATTATTAAATTTTATGGAGTGATAGTTATTAATATTAGTTATCAGTGCATCGAAAGTAATAATCTTGTAATAAATTCTTTTCAATTCATTGACCCTTTTAGTTGTTTGATTGGTTAGAGTTGTTTTCTTGGAGTATTTTGAATGAGATTTTGAGAAGGGAAAAATTGTATGGATAAAAAGATAGAAACTTAATTAGAATCATAAAGCTATGCAGACAATAATTATGATCAATTTGGATAAAAATCTTGAAAATAGGATTGCAAATTTGGATAGGGATTTCTGACTGATGAATAGGATATGTCATTTGGATAAATTTGAAGATGGTAAAATTGCTAAATTATCACTTATCTGAAAGTTAAAGAAGGATTCAGTCAGTCCTCTTTTGATTGAGTTTGTATTTATAAGATTTCAAAAAAAGGTTTAAATATAGCATAAAACATTATCATTCATCGGAAGTTTGGGTTTTCGGGCTTGTGACTTTTGTGTTGGGGTGAAAGTTTTATGATTTTTCTGTTAGAAATATAGTTATGTGACTTTGATGAAAAAAAGTTATAGTTATGTGACCATTTATGAAATTTTGTCTAACCAAAATGCTATCAGATTCAGAACTTCTACCAATTTGGTTATTGGACACCTTTTACCATTTTAGTCATATAGAAGATAATATTGAACAAATGACCTTGTTTGAGGCCACCATTTAAATTTTTTTTTCTGTTAGTTCAATAGGCTAAATTTATTTGCAAAAAGATAAATTCATCTAGCTATTTCTAAAGTGAAATCTAACCCGCTATGTTAGTGTAAAAATTTCACTGGGTATTCTATTTGAATACCGTTATATAATCTATACCCAGTTTTTTTTAAACAAAAAAATTACATGCTTCGGTATAATTTCAATAATATTTGAAAGCATACGGTGTCGAATATAAAACTTAGGGAAATTTCTATAGTGTAGAAACGTCATTAAGCATAAAGGCTTGAATTTCAGCCATATAAAACTTACAGCCTTGTCAAGACTAACTTCAGAAACACATGTTTGAAGTTGTTTCAAAGTAGGTAGACGTGCAAAATTTTATAAACCTAAGACATAACTTAAACAGTTGCACCAAAATCGAATATATGTACGTATGCAAATAATTCGATAATGTTCCAAGCTCAAACCAATGTGTCACAATCCTTTTAATGGGCCAATACCAATGGGCTAACCGGTTCATGGCATTATTAATCCAAAATACACAATGCAAGTTGTTGTTGCAACCAAGAATATACTCCAAATTTCATAGCCAGATGATGTCATTTATAGATTTCCAAAGCTTAACCACAAATGAATGGAAAAGATTTCCATGGAGTAGGATAAGTGGGACCCTCTTAAAAGAAATCTTCTACCAGCCTTACACTTTCCACCCCATAATTGCCAACACAATCTATTGAATCTAAGACCACCCCACTCACCCACCCTACCCCAAGAAACTACCAATGAGCCTCAAAAAACAAATCTTTGGAATAAATATTACACAATGAACTTTTAAGTGAGAAAATTTATTGATTTCAAGAAAAGGGAATTCCAAGAATAACACAATGGCAGCATCATCAGCAACAGCAACAGCAACAACTTCATTCTTATGTGCTGCAGATAAAAAGACTCCTTTTTTATGTTCTCTAGACAAAAAGACTCCATTTTTATGCCCAAAAAACAGCACAAAGAAAAGGTCATCATTTCATGGAGGAGTTAAGTGCATGGCAATAGAGACAGCTGCAGGTGTTACAGAAACCAAGAAAAGGAGTGGTTATGAGCTGCAAACTTTAACAAGTTGGCTATTAAGGCAAGAACAAGCTGGGGTTATTGATGCTGAACTTACCATAGTTATGTCAAGCATTTCAATGGCTTGTAAACAGATTGCTTCTTTGGTCCAGCGATCTGGCATTTCTAACCTTACTGGAGTCCAAGGTGCTGTCAATATTCAAGGAGAAGATCAGAAGAAGCTTGATGTTGTCTCTAATGAGGTTTGTCTATCACCATAGTACTCTGTCTATGTGAAGTTATTTACATGAGTTTAACTTCTATAAACTGACTATCAAGTCACCTAACAAGAAGTGAATTTGTAATCTGGACAGTGAGGTAGGTTATTTATTACAACAGATTAAAATATATTCATAGTATAAGGATTGTGTACAATATCAGTGTATATAACTTACATCCTATATGGAGTTAAGTTATATAGATTGATGGTGTATAGAATCTTCACGCTATCAGTGTAATTTAACCAGCTATAGCAGGTCCTTATTCTATTTTCCAGGTTAGTGTATCAGGTTTACTACGAGAAATTGTATATTGCTATAGGTCAATTGAACCAGACGGTTTAAAATAAGGATAATTACGTTTTTGGACCCTTCAAAAGAATAATAGCTAGCAAATGTATGGTTTTGTATATTAAGTATAAATATACATATAACATACATATTGTATACACAAGATATACATATAATACATGATCAGTGTATAGGCATTGTATATATTGGCTAGCGCCCGTAATTAATTTTGGCCGACGGGCCAAAAATTAAAAAAATCCCTTTAAATTATCTATCTGTTGTCAATGCACAGAACTTAAGCTCATAGAACATTAATGGTATGACATTAATGTGCTTCGTTTCTGAAAGTTGAGTGTTTTTTGGAGGATTGAACAGGTTTTCTCCAATTGTCTAAGGTCGAGTGGAAGGACTGGGATTATAGCATCAGAGGAAGAGGATGTACCAGTGGCAGTGGAAGAGAGTTACTCGGGCAACTATATTGTGGTGTTTGACCCTCTTGATGGATCATCAAACATTGATGCTGCTGTGTCTACTGGTTCTATCTTTGGAATATACAGCCCGAATGATGAGTGCCTCGCTGATCTTGGAGATGATACTGAGGTAATCACCAAATTAGATAGCCTTCCTTTGCCTCCAAAAGAGAACTCTAAGGGGTTGTTTGGTAGGGTTTATAAGAATAGTACTGAATAGGGTGTATTAGTAATGTTATGTTGGCATTAGTTTTTATAGACTGGTTGCTTTGTTTTATTAAATAACATGCATTGCATAATTTCTAAATAGTACTGAATAGGGTGTATTAGAACAGGAACAGTACTGGTATTGTTAATGTCATGGTTTACTATATATAAGAATAGTAATAACTAGGGTGTATAACTAAAATACAGTTATACATAGGTTGAAAACACTACCAAAAAGATAACATACTAGTATTTTTATCTCTAATACCTCCTACCAAACGACCCCTAAATAGCTACGTTTTGACTTGTGACAATGAGTTGTCTTTAACACATAATGGACAGAGAATAGGACCATTTACTGCAATGCTTCTTATATCTGTGTGATGTTTTCAATAGTCGATTGAACCTTTGATGCATGTATTTTTCCACTGTAGTTGTGAGTTTGGCATTAGACAAAATCCATTCGTTACATGTAAATAGTTAACCACCGATTCACCAAATATTTGTCCAATATTGCAGCTTGGCAATGTGATGCAGAAGTGCATCGTGAATGTATGCCAACCAGGGAGCAACCTTCTTGCAGCAGGCTACTGCATGTACTCGAGCTCTGTGATTTTTGTACTCACTTTGGGAAATGGCGTTTTTTCCTTTAACTTGGATCCAATGTATGGAGAATTCGTTCTGACCCAAGAAAACGTCCAAATACCAAAGGCTGGAAAGATATATTCGTTCAATGAAGGAAACTACCAGCTCTGGGATGACAAGTTGAAGAAATATATCGATGACTTGAAGGACCCTGGCCCTAGTGGGAAGCCTTACTCCGCAAGGTACATTGGTAGTTTGGTTGGTGACTTCCATCGGACTCTTCTTTATGGTGGCATTTATGGCTATCCTAGAGACAAAAAGAGCAAGAATGGAAAGTTGAGGCTTTTGTACGAGTGTGCCCCCATGAGCTTCATTGTGGAACAAGCTGGTGGCAAAGGATCCGATGGACACCAAAGAGTTCTCGATATCCAACCAACTGAGGTAAGAACGTGATAACTGATAAATATGTAACCAATAAGCGTTTATCAGTCAGTTAATTTGGTGTTTCTTTGGTCTGTAACTTTGCAGATCCACCAACGGGTTCCATTGTACATTGGAAGCACAGAAGAGGTTGAAAAATTGGAGAAGTACTTGTCTTAATTCAGAAATCAAGGTGAAAGTGGAAATCAAGTTTGTGTTGATGTGACCACTTTCAGATCATTTTGTAAGCAAGACAAGACTGAATTTGTAACACTCTTAAAGAAATTCTTTTCACGAGTAATTATAGGTTCTTGAAAAGCTTTGCAGTGATTCAATTCATAAAACAATGTCAAGGTTTTTCCATTATGCCTTAAATCTGCCATCCTCTTTCTTAAAGTGGTCGTTCTCTTTTTGTTATTTCTGTTGGGGAATAAACGGATAAATGGACCAATACAGATTACCAGCAACTCAACTAACTTCATACTCTGAAACATTGTAAATTACAAGACTAACAAAAGAAGGGATGAATCCTGAGGAGCTTAGACCAAGAAGCTGCAGTAACCAAGCACTGAACTTGGTTTTGTATGAATGTGAATTGAAGCCCATTTTAACAAAAACCATGACAAAGTCCATCATAGTTCTGAAAATTATCGTCTGCTGGTTTTTTTATCATTCAAATTCCATTCGAGTTCAATAATTCATCCATCTATTTCTAATAAAAAGCATTTCTTGACACTGTTGATAGATCTGATACACGGATACTGTCTTAACCACTGGCTCCATTTTCAGACTCTGGTACCAGATGAGAACTGTCTTTTAAACATTGATGACGATTACACATCATTTCAGCACAAATTTAAAGAGGAAAGCAAATCACCCTCAAAAATTTGAAAGGCATTGTTGTTAAGAGTGATAATTTCAATTTTACCAAGCCAAAATTGGAGTGCTTAGTGAGCAAGTGCCTGCCAGGGAGCAATTTGGTAGCCGCAGAGCAATCTTTATTCAAGTTCAGGGGTCTACACACTCGCTGTATGAAAATGAATGTATGCATTTACATGATCCAACACATGTAGACTTTGTTTTGCACATTAAGATAGTTAAATGCCAAAAGACTGGATAATTTGGTTTGTTTCTAACCCATCAAAGAGGACAGACTTTACATTTTCAACTTAGAAAATACACAACAGTGAACGTCAAATAATGATTCTAATACACCACATTCTGACCTTTATCTTATGAGTCCATAGAGGACATAAATCATTCATTTTCCCTCATTGCATATTCAATTGCAGACCATAAAACTTATTGGATGCATAGAAGAGTTGATAAGCCAGGAGACTTCCTTGCATGAATGCTATTTCCAGATAATCAGATATTTCTCATAGTCAAATTTGCTATAAGCTTCTTCATGTCTAATAAATTTATACAAATTCCTAATATGTTTAGCAACAAACTATATATAATCGACATTCTGGCTAGGACTGCAGCTGTTAATTCTATGGAAACAAATCCTAATCCAATGCATTTACACCCTTTTGCTAATGAATGAACAGTCAATATGTAAAACTAATTTGGTAAATCCAGTTGTTTGCATAAATCCAGTCAACTGTGATTAATTAAGGCCTTTCAGCGTCAGTAGTCATCAGTGTACGAATTTGGACAATTTCTTGCACAAAGTTCTCCTAATCCCTCAAGCTTTTGATACTCTTAACTGCAAGAAATGACAAAGTCACGGAATTATATTTTCAGTTTGTACTTTTACAAAATGAAAAGGAGAAAGCAGACAGTCGAAGAATTACCAGGGCTTAAAACTTGGATGCATTTAGTTACTGATTTTGTAGTGGTCACGGAATCTGAACCTGAATGATCAATGTGAAAAAATCAAAACTCTTTCAATAATTTCAATGAAACCAGTGTACAGTTGATTTCATAGTCAAGAATCTCCTTTTACCTAGTAAATTCATGTCTTGCTCTGAAAAGACTTCAGTAACTGTCGACGAAATCTGAGAAGTCATCTGGTTTCCATCAGTATTGACATTTCCTGATTCATCAGGTGACCTGTGCATTAAACATCAAATGGAGACTCAGAAACCATTCCTAAACTTGCATTAGATCAAGGAAACTACGAAAAAATCAAGGCAGGTAACCTTACCCTGAAAAAGAATCTGGGGAAGAATGCAATGTTTCGTGGCAAGAATAATCAATCCCCTCTCCATCAAGGCCAAAATCAAATAGTAGTTCAGAAAGATTAAAGTCCACCCCTAAAGCATCTAAATTAGGCAAATCTAAGTCAAAAACATCTCCTTCTTTCTCAGATTCAGATGTCGAGATCATGTCAGGGCCAGCTGTCATTTCTGAATTACATGGCATGTTATCAGGGGCATCAAAGTCCAGCCTACTTTTTACTTGATCTCGCCTAATAGGCCTCTTCAGGTTGGTCTTTACTGGTGAGGATGTTGAAATGCAGTGATTTCTTTCTATGGAGTAAAATATTTGTTTGGAAGGGCTCACTCGAATTGTTTCTGACGAGATGATTGTGCAATTGGTGGCTGTTACACGAGACGGTGTAATATTTTTGCTGGAAGTAGCAGTTGAACAAACTTCCAGTGGAGAGATAGATTTGTCAGTTTGGGATGAAGATGCTTTTGGTGGTGTTTTAGGGCCAGAAGAATTAGTTGGAGGGGACTGAATGGGCTGATTGAACAAAGACTTGGCAACACTAGATCCTTGAACTGGTCTCTTATCAGATGAAGTTGCAGGATCTGATAACTGAACTGCAGAATCATTCACAATGTTGTTGTGTTTAGCAGAACTTGTTGGTTGTGCGTCTGTACTAGAATCTGCAAGAAAGTACGATAATATGATGTCAAAATATTAAGGACATTTCACATGAAGTGACAAAAGACCACCTTCAAATGGATTTACCTTTAAGTGACAACTGGTTAGTGATCAAGTGTTTACGAGATCTCTTGGCAGTTATGGGAGCTGCAGAAACATCTTTGAAGCCTTTTCTTTTTGAGGTTGACGGAACAGAATTTGCATTAGAAAATTTCATGGTATCTAGAGCAGTGTTTGAAGGCCTTGATGCTGACATCAGAGCTGCAGTTTTGTATGCGGAATAATAACCTGATAAAAGTAGTACATATAATTCTTCAGGCAAATAGTAAAGTAGTTATCCAAATTCTGGCAAATATCAATAGACTGGTCAACAATGACATCCAATACACAGCAAAGCATATCTTTCTACGAACAAAATTACGTACTGTTTCTTGAAAATGATCATGAGCAATCGGTGACAGTTCTGCAATCCAATCCTTCTTTTGGAGATTTTTCTCTTTAGAGATGAAGATGGTGTTGCTCTAAGGCCAAAATATATGCTGCATGACTTCAGTAAGGAGCTAAATGCAGTCTAGCAAATAGATGTTTTACATCCTATTGCATACTAGTAAATAATGGTCACACAAATGCAAAGACTAATAATTTTGGGAGAACTATGCCAAAAGATTATGTTTACCTATTATGGTTTATTGAAAGAGAAATAGGGATCCAAAATTCTTCCAGTTCCTTCCACATGTTCAGGTAATAATTTAAACTTTAAAGCAATTGAAATTAGAGAAAGTGCAATGATCAAATCTCTCTCTAGTCTCTAGGAATGTAGCTTCTGCAGATACAACTGCACCTTTTATACATCTAATATTTTTAAATATTACACAGAGCCTACTATCATATATAGTAATGACTAATGAGTTTAGTGGCACTTCAGACCAGCTATTTTAAGATCCTGAATCAATCTGCACATTAGTACTAAGAACTTTGATAGGAAACTGCTTCAGTTTGATGTAATATCATGTTACAATTAGGATATTGAGGCTGTGGTATTAAAGCCAATTCTCTTACTTCGAGAATAAAAAACTTGAAGTAATACATCTAGCTTGTTTTTACATTTCATGTACCAAACAAGATAGTATCACAAGTACAACAACACAGCAGTCATATAAACTAAGAAAATAATTTAGACAAAGCTAAACAAAAAGGTCGAATTCGCACCTGATGTTACTGGGGAAGATCCATTAACTATGCTTGGCAAAGCACCTGTTTGGGGCATTGAAGAAGCAGCAGCAATTGAGGAAGGCGGCGTTAAATTCGCGCTAGCATTGTAAGCATTCATAACATGTTGCATCCCATTTAGTAAATTCTGAACGCGTGTTTTTTCATGATCCAGTCTACACTTTTCTTGATCCAAAAACACTTTCTGCTCTTTCAAATTTATGTACTCATCCAACATATCTCCTAAACTCAATAAACTCCTTGGCGCCTATTCATTATCACACAAAAAAATTCCCAAAAACAAAACAAGGATTAACCAAAGATAGAGACAGTAATTCACCTCAATTACACAGATAATTTATCAAATTAGATTATGCACTCAGTGAATAAAACCATTAGATTCTAACTAGAGTTGACTACAAACACTACAAATATAATTTTATCAAAATCTTTAGAAATATGAATATAAACGCTACAAAAAGTCATCATTTAAATAAACCCTAAATTCTAACTAGAATTGATTACAAACACTACAACTATAATTTATCAAATTTTTTAGAAGTATGAACATCTATTAGACAGTTGCACTCAAATTCTAGATCCATCCATGTAAGTAATATAATGTCAATTCATTAGGTATACTAAATTATTCCTAATTTATCAGAACATTTATATACATGTAGTATATATATTAACCAGTGCACACAGTAATTAGCAATTCAAAATCCTAAACCAAACAAACCAATAAAATGCTAAGCTATGTATCTACCTCAAATAACATTGATAATTAAACATATTTTTTGGAGAAATATATACATATTAGATTATGAACTCAGTCGTAGATTCTAACTCTAATTGACTAGAAACACTACAAATTCTCATAATTTATCAAAAAAGTTAGAATATACTATTACATTTGTTTTGGTCCAAGTATATACTTATTAGATAGTTGCACCTACTAATTTCAAATCTCTTAGATTCATCTCTGTAACAAACATAACGTCAATTTCATACATGACATTAACCTGTGACCACAGTACGTAATTAGAAAATTGAACTCTAAATTAGACAAATCAATAAAAATGAGTAAAAGCTATGGATACCTCATTAACGGGAGACTTAGCGAGAAGATGCGAAGCTTCAGACCGGAAAGTGGTTCTAGTTTCAGTAAAACTATTATCAGAGAGGTATCGATCTACGATGAAGGCAATTTGTACAGGTGTAACCTTTCCTTTACCAATGTTGTTTTCGTTTTTTCGTGATTTGCTTTGTCTACCCATTTTCACTTTCTAAATCTGGAAGAGGGAAATAATGAGGGAAGAAAGAGGATTGAGTATTTATAAGAGCTGAGATTATGGAGGGAAAGGTTAGAAAAAATAGAGGGAGAAAACGAGGGAACGTCATGAAGAAGAGAAAACGCGGGAGTATTCGAAAAATTTAGGAGGAAATATGACAAACATCTTTATATTTTATTTTTTGGGAAAATGGGCAAATATGCCCCTCAACTTTTGCGATTTTTAACAGATATATCCTCATTAAAAAAAATGGTGCATATATACCCTGTCGGTATACAAATTGTGCAAATATACTTTTTTCGTTGATGGAATTTTTTTAAAAAAAATAGTTTATTTCTTAATTAAAAAAATATCACGTGGCTTTCAAAAAAGAAGTCTACCCAATTTTTGTAGTAAACTTATTTTTCAAAAGCCACATGGTAAATTTTTTTGTGGGTTGGGTCTGGTTCGTTTAAAGAAAAGGGTTGACTTATTTTTTTAGAAAAATTTACTTGGCATAGCTACTTCTAAGAGCTATTTATGGATAATAACTACACTTTATATTTACTAGTGTAGCTATCTGCACTTTGCGCGATCATAAAAAAAATAATAAAATAAGTTGAATACTAATGTTACTAAGTACTTTTATAAAAGGGAACTAATTTTTATTAATCACACATATTTCACAAAAGAGAATCCATAAAAAAATGTTTTAGGTTAAATATGAAACAACTTAAATAAGAAATCAGTATACGTGAACGTAAAAAATAAAATATTAAAAGAAGAATTAATGAAAAAGAAAAAATACTAAAATTAGTGGAATGGAAACTTGAGATGTGATTGCTTTTTTCTTCTTCCATGGAGGCCCTTATCTTAATTATATTTTTAGTACGATTTCTCGACACTTATGCTTTCACATTTTGTATTTCTCTAAATAAAATAAAAAATAAACTAAAAGAAGGAAATTAAATAAAATAAAAAAGCAATTTAATATACCCTATCTTTTGTGAACAATTTCCAAATCGTGCATATAAGATGCATACTCTATAATTCGAGCTGCTTAGTTTTTCACATCAATATTTTCCCTATTCCCGCTTCTTTCTCCTCTTTGCTAACTTCATTACTATTCACTTTCTCATTTTCTTCTATTCACCAATCTAAAGAATTGTGATATCAAGATCACAAAAAAATAATAAAATAGTAATTTAAATTGGGAAACGAAAGACGGTTAGAACAAAATGCATTTAAAAATAAAAATTAAAAGAGAACAAAAGAGAGAAATAACTAGTGACAAAGGATAAAAAAGGAAGGAGGTAATTAAAGTTACAAAACATGAAAGCGTATTTTCACATTCCAAATGAATTACTATATTCAATATACATTAAATTCCAAGAATTAGAGTAAGAATAATGGAGAGTAAGAGTAACTAAGAGGATTAAGAATATGTGACCGGTGGACATGTTTGTAAACGGAACAGGAGTGATATTTGTATATGACTACATAATGAGCGTTAATCATAGGAAATGAAAAGAAAACATAAAATTAGAGTTATTGAGACAATTATTCTTCAAATTACATAAGTGATAGTGATGCCTTTCTTTTGAGTCTACACGCTTCTGCTTAGTATGTTACTTGTATCCTTCTTAATAAGGCAGATCCCCTCTTTTTTGTTCTTCTCTTGCGTGCGCACCAATCCAAAGGCTAAAGGACCTTTTCTTTAGTCAATGATGAAGCTGGTTCTGAAGGATCATATAGGCCATGGCTCAGGAGTCATTCAAATCAAGGTAGCATTTACTACAATATGCAGTATATACGCAATTGAAACAACACCACAGATTTAAATAATTTAAGAAAGTGGAAAATAAGTTATCACACACACTCAAATTTAAAATGAAAAAAACTTAAGAAAAGAAGACAACATTTTGCTATGAAGCCTTGAATCACAATAATAAGAAAGTGTTATGCACGCCACGCTTTTGCCATGAAAAAGGTTCTCGCCACCACTAACTTTGTTCAAAAGATAATTTTAAAATTAGAAATTTAGAAGAAAAAAAATAATTTTCTTACATAAAGTTATAAAAGCCCGGTAATATGTTGTACATTACCATAAACTTTTTAACAATTACCACAATGAAATAAAAGTTGTCAACATAAACATAAGAATGAAGATAAATTATACCATAGACCTTAATATAATTTACTTTAGATTTATATCTTGCACAGGCTGTCAATATCTAGAACATTTGACCAAAAAGTAAAAGAAAAGAAGGCTAGCGAAATATTTAAAAGGAAAAAAATTAAATATTTAAAACTAAAAAGGATTCTATAATAGTGAAAATCTGGAATGAGATAGTATATCTTCTGAATTATGGGAGGTCAAATACAAAGAGTGCTTATATGTGCTATTAGCTACCCGTTCATGACCGTCTGAATATTTTGAACATAATGGGGAAAATCTCTTCAAATTGACTTCAGAAGGATCGTTGTATAGCATGTCACAAAACCTCGCACAGTTAAATTTAATACTCCGTGAAAGCGAGGAGCAAAAGATTCATCTACAATTCATACCACGTTTGAATAGAAATATGAATATATATCATAGCAAAGTCATCTAGTCTTCTTTCATATCATATAAAAATTAAATATTTATTGATAAAGTAAACTAAAAGTAAAGATAGAGATAGAGAGAGAGAGAGATTTGTTAATAACACAATGATATTTAGAGTATATCTCAATGATTGTGTGGGAAAAACTTGTGCCATCTAGTTGAAGACAAATCAAACAATCTATAAACAACTACATATACTTTGGCGCGCGCGCACACACAGAGAGAGACAGAGAGAGAGAGAGAGAAAAAAAATGTGAAAATTAGACTTTTAGGCATAAGCTTTCAACTGCAAAATTGAAATACCATATGACATGTGAATGGACAATTTGAGCAGAGCCAACTAATGTGGAAGGATATTAAAAAGCATAAACATTAATGTGTATTAATTTTTAAGCTTAATTGGTGATTAAATATTTGTTGACCCATGAACGGATGAAATGAGAAAAATAGGTGAAGAAGATGAAAAATCATAACGATAAATATGTATTAATTATTGAATTTAACTGGAGATAAGAATGATTTTTAAAATAGAATAACTGAGGAAAATAGGATAAAATGTCAAAAAAGAAAAAAAAAAGATAAATAGAAATGGAGGTCAAAGAGAGGTGTCATATCATCTTGTATATGCCTATCTTTATATTATATATAGATTACCATTCGTAGCTACATTTTCCATCTGTAGCTACATCCTTAACATACATCTTCTACGCCTTGTGATATATCGGTGAATCGTGTTTTCATTGGCGATTTTGGGGCGAGTCCCCGGGCCAGCCCCTGGGCAGAGCATACCAAAAACGCTGCGGGACGTAGATTCATACAGCGTACGCTCTAGAATTTGGGGCATAAGTCCCGGGCGCAAAAGCGTAAGTTCCGGGCATGAAGGCGTACGCATCGGGTGTTAATTTAATTTTTATTGCTTTAAAAGTATTTTTGTTATAGATTATGATTTTTGTTATTGTTGTACTGATATATACACTTTATGTTCTCATGTTGTAGTGATTTTCTTAAAAAACATAAATAAAGAAAGCAACTCTCACAGAAAATAGCACTGCCACAAATAGTTTTTTTTAGATGATTATGTCTGAAATTGATATGATAGAGATCTCATAGCACTATATTCCTGAAGCAACTTCATCCATTTTTTTGTCATTGCTCTTACGCTTTTTCCCCTTCTCCTTCTTTGAATATATAAATAAAAGTCAGTGCAAATATTAGTTGAGGGCAGGAAGGACTAATAGCTTTGGAGATTGATGATGAAGTGAATGAAGATTTCATTTTAAAGATTATCTAAGCTATTATCATTTTTGTGTTGTGACATTTGTCAAATAATAATTCTTTTTAATGAAACCTTTACATTTGCTTATTTTTTTGTAATAAAATTATAACATTGAAGATACATGAGACATACGCCTCATAGATCCATTGGACTTGTGCCTCGTGTCTTGGGCATACGCCTCGCCCCTTGCTGTCTAAAATGCCTCGCCTCGCGCCCCCACATTTTAAAACACTGTCGGTAAGATACAAACTTGACTGTTATCCTAGTCACTTTCCTTCGGAGGAAACCCCAAACCTCTCCTGATTCCTTCTGCTTCTGGCCAAATTGCTTGCTCGTCTTATCTTGCCGCAAAATACAGGACAGCGGCGTTCCTAATAGCTTCGTTTTTTCCATATATGAAACCTCTCCTCACATAAGATGTTGAAAAAAGGGTTTTGAAGGTGCACTTATGAACCGTATTAGAATTAGTATCTCTGTATAAATGTTAGAATTTGCAAGCGAAACATTCGAAGATTTTCCGGATCTGGACGGAGAGAACGGTGAGATTCTAATAACAACTGCTCGTCACGAAGAAGTCATATCCGAGAGTATTTCTACGGCACATTTGATGCCTCTTTACGCAAAGTTTTATTTGTTTTCAAATAACTTGTTGTCGTTTTTGATGTCTTTTGTCTTGTTGTAGGTTTTTTAGTCATGTGATGGCGATTACGTGGAAAATAGCAAGAAAAAGGGTCAAAATGTGAAGTTTAGAAGGCAGATATAGGAATCCCATTTTACGGTGAGGTTTACGGTCCGTAAAACATTATACGGACCGTATTTCTTGTCTCACACATCAGCAGAAACCCGTTCAAGACTTGTCAAGATACGGTGAGGATTTACGGACCGTGAAATATTTCATGGCCCGTGAAATCCACCGTAAAAACTGTAACAGAACTTATTGCATGAAGTGTCATTCTGCGGTGGAATTATACGGACCGTCTTTTGTACGGTGAGTAAAAGTGAAGTGTGAAAAAAGACCTAAGTTGAAGATTTCAAACTTGTACGGTGGAAATGCTTATTTTACGGACCTTATTCTTATTTTACAGTTCGTATTTCTAATGACGGGACAGTTTTGTCTTAAGTTATTTTTCATGCTTGGACCATTATAAATACAGCTTTTAGGATTTATATTCATGATTCTGACTTTTAAACTTAGTAGTGGAGCATTCAATACATAGAATATTGAAGCTTTTAAGAAGCAATCTTGCACTTTTTGTCTCCTTCTTCATTATATTTTGTAAGCTTTATGAATACTTTATCTATTATTGTCTTTTATATTATGAATATGAGTAGCTAATACCTTTAGCTAAGGTTGTCAGACCATATGTGTTAGTTATGTGATTGGGTTTTTGCATTCAAACTTCATTTGTTGTTAATGGTGTTTTCTATTAACTCTTTGAGCTTAAATGATTTTTAATGGTGGCCAACATTATTTGTGCCTAAATACTTTTATTTTGCTTGGAAAAGGAAATATAAGTTAGGAAAAGGGTTAAATAGCGAGAATTTTTGGGGCTTTAAACCCCATCTAATAGCTTGAGCTAGAAATAGGAAAGCTACTTGAAACTAGAATGGGGATTCGCATTTTTAACATTCTAAGGCGTGGAAAAGCTTAGTAATGAGATTTACCAATTTGGTTGAAAGACTTTTGGTAAAGTTAAGTAACCCATCGTTTACCACACCTAAGCATATAAAGAAGTTGAATTAATACCATTTGCATTACTTTCTTTTGGAATCACAACCTTAGTCCTTTTATCAATAGATTATCTTTTTAACAACAATTAGCGAGAAATTAGTTGACAAACTTCAAACCAATCATTATCCGTCTTTCCCTAGAAATATAGACTAATAGTCGAGCGTTACACTTAGTAAGTATATTTCTTCATTGTATTCTATGTGGAACTCGACCCCAACCTTGTTGGGTTCTATATTTGAACAACGACCGCTTTACTCCTATTTTAAAAGTGAAATTTGGGCGCATCAAGTATCACGAAGAAGCCAAACCTGCTCGAAGGAGAAAATGAGTACTTGAATAATCAAATAAACCCGAATACAGTGTATTTTTTAAAAGGATTTGAATGTATTCTTCATTTTTTGGTGTGAATACAATGGTATTTTGTATTACGCTGGAGATCCGATTGGTTTTGATTGTATTCTTCCTTTTAAAATGTATCTCATCTAGCCGGAATTCATGGCTTCTTCTCCTCTGTATCTCATATCTGAGTGTATCTATGAGTGTATTTCATCATATATATCTCATATGTATTTGGCTCATATGTCTTGTATCTTATATATATTGGCTTCTTGTGTTGTATCTGAATGTAATTTTGCTTCTTGTCTTGTATCTGAATGTATTTGGCTTCATATGTATTCTGAATGTACATAGTGTATTTGAAATACATTCAAATACAGTGAATACATCCAACTTCGCAGCAGCTCGAATACAATCAAATACATGTGACGTCAGATAAGGTTATGTTAGATACAACTGAACAAAGGTATTCAAATACACTCAAATACAACTAAAATGTCTAATGTAGCTACGAATTGTAAATATGAAAACTGTAGTTACGGATGGTTAATTGCTCCTAAAAGATAGTTATTTATGTAAGTTGCCCCTTTTTTTTAAGCCATGAATATTTTTTTTTAAACGAAGCAGACAACCCACTAGAAAAATAATGTCACGTGACTTTAAAAAAATAGGTAGAATGTTGTGCACAAAAAAGAAGTAATCACTTTTTTTTGTATTCGCCTAAAAAGAGCTTAGTTATTTTGCAATTAAAAATGACTTTCATCACTAAATTAACTTTTAATGCCGATGAAACAAACTTCTCACTTATTATTATCTTAATCATTGACAATTTCAACTTCAATTCCGTAATTCTTTTCTAGAATTTGAGTCTTGTCAATTCTGACTCCATGAACATTTTTTAAAGTCCATGTATCTCAAATTTCGCGGGGTACACCCCAAGGTTTCCGTATTTTAGTCTAGAGATTTGATCATCCAAATGAGGTTTGTAAATTAAAAATGGCTAAAATTTAATTAGCTTTGAAATGCTGGCTAAAGTTTAGTTAACGGTTAAAAAGTGACAATTTGTCTATTTCTCTCAATCTACTTTAGTTATTCTCCAAAAATTACAAAAGATACGCTAATATACCACCACATCGTATGTCTAAGTGGTTTATTCTATTACCGAGCTTCGTGCAACTACTAAAAATTAAAATATGACTAAATAATTATTTTTATAATTTGTATATCAAAAATATCTATCTTTACTATTAATTTTATATCTCTACATCAATACATCAATCGTAATATTATTGGTTGTTCCTTCATATAATTGTAATATCAAGATTGATTACTCTTTTTTTATAATCTCCGGCCACCTTTTTAACATTTCTTGTGAAGAAATTCTACAAGTACAAATAATAGATAATATATTTTTGAATTTTACAAAAATTAATAATATATAATATACTTTCAGTTAAAATGCATGAAGATTAATTTATGTTTGATAAATTAATTAAGATAAACAAAAATATTACCGCAGAGGATGACATCTCCAAGGAATCCAATTACATATACCCCTTCCATTCAACTCGTAAACTAAAAGATTCAACTATGAATGCATATTTAAAATATATACATGTGACTTCTCTATTAAAATGTACTAAAAGTTTCACAAAGTTATTAAAAAAAAAAAAAGCGAACATATCAAAGAATACAAACACTTTCTAAGCGTGATATTATAAAAATAAAGCAAGAAGATATATAATAGAGATATACACCTATGCATTTTTTTATTCAATGTTTGTTGCATTCTTTGAGATAGTTCCTACGAACTATAATAACATCCTCAAATAAGAGAAATAACTATTCTTTTTCACATATCAATAGTGTTCTTGTTGTATACCTCTGGTAATCGATATTATAATAGAGATACACCTATGAATTTTCGATTTTTATGTGTGCTGTATTCTCTAACATAGTTCCTGCGAACTGCGACAACATCCTCAAATAAGAGAAGTAACATTCCTCTTTAAACATATCAATAGTGTTTTTTTTTATACCTCCAATGATCGATACTCTAAAAATATGTGCCATAAAATGAAAAATCAATAGTCTAATGGTCATGAGGGAAAAAAAACCTTTGAAGCATAAGTGATTTGTCTAAAATATTCCACTCAATTACTTATATGTTTTCGAAAACATTTATCTCTCGTGTGCTCAAAATTATCTACGTGTTCTCTGCTATTCCCGTCTGTGTGTGAGCATGAGAAGAAAAAAAAGACCCCTCAAAAAAGTGTTGTGCAATGACTAATTCTACAAAAGGGTAAAATAGTGCATTAAGACAAAAACATTCACATGTTATCTTTCCTTCATAAAAAATAAAAAAGAAAGACAAAAACAATCATTCAACTAAACGTAAAGTTTGTACAACAGAAACACCGTAATGTAAGAATCTTACAGATCGACAACATAATTAATAAATAAACACAAAAAGGAGCTAAAAGCTTCAACAATTGACTATCCAAATAACTTAGAGTTTCTTTTTTAATCATAAATTGCTAAGAAGAATCAATTCAATTTTAAAGAAACAAACTGATAAAAATAATTCAAGGAGAAATTTAAAAATAATTTTCGCATGAATTTAATTTGAAGATGATTATGGGGATAACAGATTATGATTTATAAATTCGTAAATTTGAAGCATTTTTGGGAACGTAACACCAAGCTAAACTATCTAACAAAGAAGAAGAAAGTTAGCAATTAGTGATCTTAGACGTGGGGAGAGGGGAAATTCCTTGCTTTTACTAACAAGTTGACTGCAAATTAATCACATTTAATTACAGTGGAGGATTAAAGGGATGTTAGTGATATGTTTGATGCAGGGAGTGGGCGGGTTGTTTAATTTTACTAGTAAATTTAAGGAAAAATCTTTTCTAGCACGCTGATTTTGGCCACAATGGCCTAAATGGGGGTAGCAAAATAAATTCACGCGGATATCTAGGTCAAATCTAATAATTTATGCAAAGTCAAAGTCATTCCTATCCTTTCCTCCCAAGGTTTATCTTAATTTAAAATTTGCATGAAATCTCTCTCATTATGTTATGGTGTTGTGGCCATATTTGGGCCAAATTGACGTGGTAATTTAGCAGCTCTCTAAATTTAATATAAAGTAATCACATTAATTATAGGAGAGTGACTTGGCCTATAAAAGGTGTCATGTCATCCTCATTTAGAACAATTCTTTATTATCTTCGTAATTCATCATTGTCTTTATTGATATTAAATTATAATTATACGTAAACATTAAATTTTGTTGTAACCATATAAATATGTTGAATTCTAATAAGAAAAATTAGGTACAAAGTCAAAAAATGAGAAAAAAAAGATAAATAGAAATGTTTGTCATAAATAGGTGTCACGTTACCTTGTTTATGTCTAGCTTTCACATACCTTATTAAACCTAATGTTCTAATATATCTTAAGGGTGTCATAATTTGTATTACTACTTTCTTTTATTTAATTGAATATCTTCAGCTGGTTACAATTTTTTTTCTTTTGCTTTTCTTGGATTAGACATATTTTCGTAGCTCTCTGTAGCATTGATTGTGTCGTCGCAAAAATTGAAAAATGGTTTAATGTTATTGGACACAATTCAAACATGTTTGTTGCGACCCTCATCGTAATTGCATTTATTGTCTTTATACTTTATGAGGCGGAACACTATAGGATTAGGCTCGATGACGCTATGAGATCTAGCTAGGCGAGTCGTTAGTTATCCCCTCATGTATAATATTTAGTACGAGATGGCGTAAACTTCACGGATGGTATGTGCCACATTTGTTTGACTGAGTTTGAGCAAACTGAGTATATACGTGTTCTCCCGTGTAGCCATATATACCATCATGACTGGCTACTTATTTGGATAACTACGAACGTGACATGTCTTGAATGTCGTCGTGATTATAGTCATCTTGTGGCTTAAGAAATTTATATATTGTTGACTCTAGTTCCACTACAATAATTTTAATATGAATTACTAAAAAATAATATTTTTTGTTAAATTTAGTTATGATGGCCTGTGAATATAATTTTGCAAAGTAGAAAACTTTAGAATCAAGTAAACTTAGTTAAAAATTGTAATTGTGTGATGCGTCTGATGCACGTGCAATGCATGGAAGACCTATGTGTCACACGAAATGCATGTGCAACGTAAGCATAAGCTAGTCATACTAAATATACTCAAAGTCTCTTACTAAAATTTGGCTTTATACCACCAATTTCATTAAGCCCATTACAGTCTTCATAATTGTAGTTATACTTTGTTTACCTTTTAGGGGCATTCTATTATAATAAGCGCTATAAGGGGATGCCCGTGCGATGCACGGGCCCAACAATCGAATTGTTGGTGTACTAAATCTTAGTCTTATTAATGTACAAGTCACACAGGGACCAAGTTAAGGTTATAATAGCGATATCACAAGAAAAAAGTTGTACATAAAAGCTCTGATAGATAAAAAAAAAACGTGAAGCACACAAATATGCACATCGTTAAAGAACCCTTACAACACATCAATCGCAGAAAATCTCAATATATGGGAAACAATCTTTACAAGATCAAACAGAACTTGCAAAAATACACCATGACCTCTCCACTATTTTGCTTCAGTTACTGCACTACCAGGAACAATAGTCCCATGCTCAGATAACTTGACGAACAAGCTACTATTTCTATTAAAGATTGTTACAAATTAGCACTATCTAGTCTTCAATATGAAAAACTCACATCACAGTAAAAATTAAATATATGTGTTAACATATCAGTAGCCATCTTCATTTAGAAATTGTGAGGAGTGATGCAACTTTGACTTTACATGTTGTTCCAACTTTTGAATTGCTGTTGGTTTCCTGAGCGTCCACATTCCCTCCATGTCTTATTGGAAGCATAGCAACCTATAAACAAAAAGTAGTCTAAGGCCTCGTGATATCTACAAAGTATTGTAAACCTAATGATAGTATATTTTTGGGAGGTTAAATTATGAAACAATTACTTTGACTCTCTAAGCATGTTCTTAGAAATTATTATGGACCAACAGCCTCAACTGATTATTAGACCAAACACCTTTTAGTAGATTAAAGGTACTATCAAAGAAAAGAGATGTGTTCGGTAATAAATAATGCCAACAATGAACTCTTCAGTCACATCCAAGCGAACCCTGTTGGGAGCTATGTTGAAAGAGTTTCTTTGATTTGTGCAAATAGTAGTTAGCTCAGGGAGCTTTATAAATCAATGTCGCTAGAGTCTCCTCAATTTGAATCATTGAACAATATTAATACTAAGTTGCATATACAATCTCAGTGTTACCTAGTAAAATCTTCAAAATCAGAATAAATGAGAAACATGAGTTGTAAAGGGAAAAGTCTACGTCTATGAGGTACATGAAAAATACAAGGTATATGAAAAATACACTTACCTCCTTATCAGGGACAAATCGCAGGTCAGATCACCAGCAACCTCGATTACTAAGTTCCTCCATAGATTCTTCTCATCTGATATTACAAATAAAAGTTTAAAACACAATCAAGTTTTTTCACAATGTAGATGCAACATATATACCAGGACTCTCAAAACGTTTATTAATTAGTGGTCCTTTTGTGTTATCAATACATAAAGAATCACACAAATTCTTTTGCAATCAACAGTCCAAGGAACTGCTAAATCTAATCAAGCTATGAAACAAAGCTTATTAGCCCATCATATTTATAAATCTAATCAACAGCCCGACTTTGACATGCCAGGCTCTTAATAGTAGATCCCTCACCTTTTCACTTTATAATTAATCATCCAAACTCATTCAGCAATCTCTGAATTCTCACAAACATCTATTGTTCCTAATAGTATAGAATCTCTGAAAACATAAAGTAACTCAGATCTACTCACATAGTTTGTCCATCTAATATAATATTTTCATGATCCTTTACTTGCATAGAAAAGTTTTAATCTGACACATAATAAAGAAAAAGTGGAGCAACATAGTAAATATGCTAAAGAAAGGAACTGAGCAAAATAAGAGAAGAACATAGCAAAATGTAAAGAAAGAAAAGCATTATAGAAAATCATAGAAATGCTATATTACAAGTTAACCATGGAAATAGGTCACTCATTTCCCCTTTTTGGGACCTATCATCTTCTAATTAGAGAGAACTTAAAGCATGTGTTTGGTGGGATCACTATATCTATTTTTACAGTTGGACTTACAAAGATTTGTAAACTACATCACTAATCTTAACTATATTTTTTTTATCTCACCAATATTCTTTTTGAAAAATAAGAAATGCCGGTCTCTTTCATGTCCATCACATTATAAGGAAGTTATACAACTTCATTTTTAAAAAACTTCATACTTCTTGATTTTAGAGGGTACCTTCAGAGTAGATGTTTCTCTAGAATTTTTAAAAACCTTTCAATAGGCGAAAAATGTAAACTAATGCACATACTGTACACATGATACTTCAAATAGTAACAACTGTGTGCTTTATCTTGACTGAATGTACTTATTAAGCACAAAAATTGACTTCGCATTATCGTATCACCGTTATAACAACATGGATCTATTATATAAAGATGGCATATTGCAAGAAATTGTAGCCCCAACCTACTAATAGAGTGTGCAGCTAAATGAACACTGGATTTCTGCTAAAGTTGAGGAAGTCAAAGGGCAAATGCTTTACCCATATTGTTTGGTTCATTTGTACTTGCAGTAGACAGTTTGCTTTATTGTCCTTTCACAATCCTGACCAAACATCCAACATAACCATCAAAATCAAATACGGTGATGGTAAACAGCAAAAGTTTGGGACTATTTGGTAAATACACAGATACCTCTCCAATCCAGAAGTAATGTTACCAATAAATAGTAATCATGAAAATTATAGTCCATCATCAAGCACTCATAATATAAAACATGTTTTATTGTGAAACCAAAAAGGCAACCAAAGTTCACCAAGCACATTAAATTTTTTAATTGAATTGCGAAATTCATCCGAAGAAGGCATAACTGCTGGAGACGTGCTTTCAAATCATCACCAACCAACATCAATTCCATTTTTGAAAGCAGCAGGCAAGGTATCCCTATGGGCCATATTATTGAACATCTTATGCGCATTCGATGCATCTCCTGTTTTTCCTCCCTGCATAGCTGCAGAGGGATGCCTTTGCCCAATTGTACATTAACTGTCATTTAACAGTCACTTGGTGCTATCAAGTACTTATTTCCTCTAAAAAGAAGCCTCCTTTCATAGAGTCAAAATGTATTATCACGAACACCATTTGTGATCCAGTTCTCCATTAATGTACTTGTAACAGTGAGGTCAAAGACATATCGTGTGGGAACAAGTGTTATCACCTGAGACGGTTTTGAGTACTTTATTGTCCTTTCTCTCAAGTTATGCTGTTCTATTTGCACTACAAGCATATTTGGATGGAACAGTGTGAGAAAATCACAAAATTACATATCAAAATTAAACAAATATAACCGAACCTACATGTGAAGCAACACATTCAAAATCCATACGGAATAAAGAATAGAGGACAAAAAAGAGTGAAGTTAAAAGGCAAAATATACGTTTCAAATCAGCTATCTAGTCTAAAGCATCAAAGATTTGCATTAGCCAACAATAGTCAACTATAAATGATACATGTGAAATATAAGCAAAATTTGTAAGCAATCAAAACGAAACTCACAGCCACAGGAATAGCAGAACAATTGAATAAACAACTATTACAACATAGAAACCAAACGACAATGAAAAATTACAAAAAGTGTGGGTAATAGGAACACCAAAGAGATAGTATCACGGGTCTTACATAGTACACACGTCCTTCAGAATGAACGAAGAGGAATTAAAATGGAACCACGTGTTTGCTCTTTGAAGTTAGAGGGATGCAAATAGAATTTGGTCAGAATATATCAATTTGTTCCAGCATAACGAAATGTACAAACAGAAAATAAATGATGTACAATCAAAGTAAACTTTTGAAATTCCATAACTAACCCTGTTTGTCCTCCCAACTCCCATTTGTATATAGTAAAATATAATAATGACTCTATCAAACGAGTCATCATTCTATTTCTTTATGTACAATATTTATTAGTACAAGGTGACATAAACTTCGCATATGATACTTGTCACATCTAGTTGACTGAGTTTGAACGGATTGAGTATATGCATCCTTCTGTGCAATTATATATTTCTTCATGTTTGCATTTTAATTGAGATGCTTAGGCAATAATCTGTCCAAATTGTCGTCATGATTATAGCCATCTTGTGGCTTATGATATTTATATCTTCTTAAATCTAATTCTAATGTAATAATTGTGATTTATATTATAAAAAAATAATAGTTTTTATTAAAGAAATTTCAAGAATCAAGTAAATTTTTTATAGGGTAACTTACATAAACCACTGCGTTTTAAAAGCTTTTAACAATCCGTAACTACATTTTATGTATTTAAATTTCGGAGCTAGTTTAGGACAATTCGTTGTATTTGAGTGTATTTGAATACACACAGTGTTCATGCAACCTTAATTTCTTTGAATACATGTGTATTCAACTAGATTGAATTCCAGTGAATTTAAATACACGACGGAGTCGTGTATTCCAGTGTATTTGTATATTGATCTATCCTTTTGTCTTTGACTGTATTTGAATGTATTCGAGCTCCGATCACCAAGGTCGATCCCGAACGTCGCAAGGTTGAATGTATTCAACTGTATTTGAATATATTTGTGCTGTCACCGGCTAGTATTTCATTGACATAGAGTGTATTTGGGTGTATTCAGAACGTAAGTAGACTTTATCAAACAATGACATGGGTAAATTTTTATACAAACAACAAAATTTCAGATACGCTGTGTTTACTCAAAAAAAAATTGTATATTGATCATTCAAACAATACATACAGTCAAATACATCTAGTTTTGCCCAAAAATATAATCAACAAAATACATACAACTTGTATTTACACTAAAAAATGACGAATCCACTCAAATACATGCAGATCTGAGATACAAGAAGGAGAAGAAGCCGTGGATTCCAGCTAGACTAATACACTCAGATCTACAAAATAAAGTGTATTTATACTAAAATGAAGAATTCGCTATATACACTGTATTTTAGAAGCTCTTAGGCTTATATCAAGCCTGAGATTGTAAGATACACTGTATTTTGGGAGCTATATCAAGCCTAAGATTGTCAGATACACTGTATTTTAGGAGCTATATCAAGCCTGAGATTGTCTCCACTTCTCAAAAACAAAAACTCAAATCTGTTTGCCGCCGCCGCCGTTTCAAATATGAAAATGGTGAACTCAAATGGATTTTCAGATTTTTCTCACTTCGTGTCACCCAAATGTCTTAGCTAGGGTTGACAATGTTTTCTTTAGCAATATGTGATTCCAAAGCAGCAATATAGACTTCAACAACAATTCCTTACTGATTTCAGATTTTACACTTCGGGTGTGTTTGGCATGAAGAGAGAGGGAACAGGGAGAGAGAGGTGAGGGAGAAGAGAGATATGGGAGGCGAGGGAAAATCAATTGAAAATGGAATACTATTGAGATACAGGGGTATCTTTCACTGGGTATAGCACTAGTTACGAGGTGTAAATTAGAAAAAGATTATAGCTACGAAAAGTAAATAAAATAAAGAGTGATTATTATCCATAAATAACTCGTAGAGTTAGCTATACCGTGTGAAATTTTCAATTTTATATTGTAACTCTTTCGTGTGTTTCCATTACACATTTAGTAGTCCGTATTATTCTTTTAAGTACAAATGAGATTAGGCTTGATCAAAGGTGCATATCAAATGTTTCATACTTAGATTTCAAAATTTTCACTTTTAATTTTGTTAATCTAGAACATTTGAATCTTTATGTAATTTATGGAGTATTTTTTTAGTTTTTTTTTTTTTTTTTTTAAATAGTAAAATATACTTAAAATTTGCAATTCCAAAATCAACCTACATCAAGAAAAAAAATTGACAAAATTTTAGTTTGGTTTCAGGGGTTACTTGTCGTAAATCACGGTAATAACTTTATTTTAATTAAATAAAATCAATCAAACCAAATGATGACAGGTAATCACTGACCACTCTTGCGATACCTGCTTAAACAACAAAATCGTTGGTTATTGTTGAAAATAACAAGTATAATTGTTTTGTAAAATAGCATAAACGGTCTTAGAAGGCCCAACAACCTCTTATTCGGACACTGCTGCATATTTTCTTTTTCCGGCTCCAATAATAATTACAATTGTAGTTTGTACGTGTCTTGTTTACAATTGTGTTTTGGAGGTTGCGAGGGTGAATGGAAGGTGTTGTATACATTGAAAAATATGGCTTGACACGTGGCATTAGCAGAGAGGAACATGTGGCAAATGAAGTCGAGCAATGCAGTGACAGTTGATTAGATCGGGAAAAGCGATCCCGTGTGAGCTCGCATCAAATCAATCGGAGCAGGTGGTACGGGTCATTTAAGAAGAATTAGTGTTACACTAGCAGATCAGGATTCGAAGAGGCGTTACGTTTGCATTAACAATAACATTTATTGATTATGATTGCTCATTATTAAGATATATTTACACCCCAAGGTGTTACACCCCGTAGTTTCTGTACGTTGAGATTCGTTAGGTATTAGCTATTCAATTGGACATCCATTATTGTGAGAAGATACAAGATCATAGGTGCTCGTGTTACGATTATAAGAGTCCGAGTTCGCGTAACGAGGTTATAGGAGGATTGGAAAACCGGTGAACTAAGGAGACTAAGCTTGAGGGCTTTGAAGGAAAGTTGGGCAAGGTTTGGTACGGAAATTTTGGTCTAACCGGAAGAAGAATATGTTTTAGTATATTAAGAGTTTTTGAAGAAACAAAAGTCGAAAGTGATGTTCGAAGTCTAGTTTCCAACGCAATAAATCGCTCCTCGAACAGGGACATCGGTAAGGAGATATGAACGTTACAAGTCGGGAATTTTGGCACCAAGAAATGTTCGCGCGGGCCAGAGGCCAACGACGTGACGAACGCGCCATTACGAGGCGCGAACGCGCTGAACTATTTTGAGGCTCGGGTTCAGGATGAAGTTTATATTATAAGAATGTAATAATAACCTAGATATGACAATTGGAGACCATATGGGGTGAATTGGTTCATATGGCACTTGACGAAAGCCCTTTC
>NC_081346.1:63596619-63607984 GCF_029784015.1 Lycium ferocissimum | reverse complement strand
AAGGCCATTCTTTCATCCCATTGTCGATTTTTCTTACTTGCTACTTCTGTGCCCTCGTTGTCACTGACTAGGTTGATGTAGGGCACCTAGTTATGCTGTCCGGAGTCTCCATTTCCTATTAGCAAATCAGCCTTTTAAAAGTGGATCTAAATTTGTTTTGATGGTTATTTTCCTTGGTTTTTCTTTTGGGCAGTGGCCGGAATGTGGACCAATCGAGAATTTTGACAATGTATATGATTTTTCACACAAAGCAGTTATATCAAGTAAGCATTTAGGCAATATAATTCGCTTTCCTAAACCTCGTTGCTCGAGGCTACTAACGTATAAAGCAAAAAATTGTGCCTTATGTAAGATAAATGTATTGTTCCCGAAGATAAAATTCCAGTGCTTTTCATTAATGATAATTTCCCAAGCGGGATTACAAGGCTTTTAAAGTAAATGCAATAATCAAGAAAAGTCCACTTCACGGACATAAATCTGCTCTCTATCATCTCGTGCCTTCTTGGCCCTATGAAGACGATCGAATGGCTACATGTAATGTTGGTCCCAATTCATTGACCTCTCTGATCATCGGGCAATAATGTCCCCGCATTTATGGTTTCCTTAACAAAAGTGTCAAGCCATTCCAAGCTCTTTAATGAAGCATCTGCCTCGTCTGCCAAGCTCTCAATTATCTTCTGTTCATATTCTATCTTTTCTTGATGATCCATTTCTCTTCCTCCTACTCGCCGTTTCATTCTCCTAACTTGGATAGCATTCATAGCTTCCTTATCTTTGAGAAGTTTGTACATATATGGTCCTGGAGTGGCAGTGTCAGCTAACTCAGTCCTAAGCCACTCATAGTAATGTCACGCCCCGAACCATGGCCTGGGCGTAACACGGCACTCGGTGCCTGACTGTATGTGACCGAGCGAACCACATGGCTTGCTGAATCATCATGAGGCATACATGAGCGGAATTATAAAGTGAAGTGCATGATGAGCTTTTGTAAAACATAGTAAGTCATAATATTAAACACAAGTACTTGGTTAAGTCATGAATGCGGACAATATCATAAATGAGCCAAACCGGCTAACCAACTATGAAGCCTAGCATGACACTTGTCTTGTCTATGAAACCTCCAATACGAGTCCGAAACACGTAACATACTTACTTTGACAAGGCCCCCGAAGATACCTTTTTAGATGCAAAACTAAATAAAAAAAGACAATGCCTAAACCCCTAATGAGATGGGGCTCACCAAGAGCCGGAACATGCAAATCCTACTTAACGGTCTGTGACGTCTGTAAATCCGCACGTACCGCATCGTGAAATGCGAGCTCCGGAAATAAAGGGGACGTCAAGAGATTGAATGTCTTGGTATGTAAAACAACCGAATGAAATAACATGGGACATAAAAATACCATAACAAAGACTAGAGTCAAATACATGATCATGAACATGAGTACATATACATATATAACATGTGTAAAGTATCGTGAGTAGGAGAGAGCGATGAATATAATCGACAACATGATCCGTACTTGCGTCCCTACCGGCAGAACACTCATACCTTGCCAAGGACATAAGATTTAATAATATTATGGAAGGGTCCGAATCATTATGAGAGATCGTCCTAAGCATGGATGGATCAATCCTTATCCTACGGTGGCTACGTAGTATCAGGCTATTTGAAGCCTTCTCGGTAATTAATGCAACTACCAAAAACATGAACATGTAAAAATAAGTGGCACTTGGTCGCCCATGGTTTCATGAATCATAACTTGCTTGTACGTGGATATCATGAATTATAACTTGCTTGCATGAACTTGTAAAACATAGTATTTTCTTGAAAAATATCATAGATATAATAACTTGCATGTAAGAACCAATGGAATGAGATATATAGGTTTTCGTGGATTACGGATCGATTCTCAATAATCATATGGATTTATTAAGAACACAATGATAAAATAATAAGAATTCATACATAATATAATCATGGACATGGACCTAGGGTTGTTATGAGCATGGTATAGAAATCCTAGTTTTCGTAAAGATTCATACTTTATGGATTAAGAGGCGTGGGGAAGAACAATGATGTTCTCACACGTAGATAGTAACTCCACATACCTGGTAATGCTCCAAACTTGAATTAAATACTTTAACTTTGAAGAAGATTTCCAAAATCTTGAATCTTGAACCTTGAGATGGGTTTTCTTGAAAACCCTAGGTTAGGAATGATGATTTCTTGTTTAGATTACAAGGATATATATTAGAATTGACTTGGAATGGTTAGAATAGTCTTACCTTGGTGTTCTTGATGATGGGAGAGAATAGAAGGTCGTTCTAGGGCTTGGGGGTGTGAAGAATGAAGTGAAAAAGCCTTAAAACGAAGTTTTAAAATTGTGTTCGGACCCATTTTACGCCCTATTTTACGGCCCATAAAAGTTTTACGGACCATATATCCCACCGTAAATCAATTACAGTGATTTGGGCTTTCTGGACCAATTTTACGGCCTAAATCTACGGCCCGTATAATTTTCACGGCCCGTAGATTCCACCGTAAATCGGCAGAACACTGTTTTAGTAACATGGGCATAACTTTTTGTACAGATGTCTATTTGACCTCCATAATATACCTCTAGAAAGGTATTTCAAAGATCTACAACTTTAAAGAAGGAAATTTTCCCAAATTCCTTACATATTTTTTCGTATACTCATTTTAATTTAGACATGGTGCAAACTCACTTGAAAACACGCTTCGTAAGGTAGCTTCCGACTTTCCTTTGATTGGGTTTCAAACACCTTTATACACTACTCAAATTGGGTTCATTATACCCCGTCTTCTGAGTCAAATCTTAGCCCGAATGCACGAGGTGTTATAATATCTCCCCCTTGGGATCATTCATCCTCGAATGATGGGTCATGGTTAAGAATGCGGCAAGACATTACTTGAATATATGAACGTGAAGAAACATGACATAGAACATGGAAAACTAACATGACATAGTTTCATGAAAACATGAGTGCTAAATCATAAGACATGAATAGAGAATACATGAACAACTTGAACGTGAAACGTGAGGCATGAATACATAAGGGATATGACATGAATACTAAAGGTATTTACCTTGAAGTCTATCTGCTTGCTCTTCAAAAAAGTGAGGATGTCTGGATTTCATGTCTTCTTCGACCTCCCATGTAGCCTCTTCAACTTTCTGGCTCCTCCATAAGACCTTTACTGAGGCTACTTCCTTAGTTCTCAACTTGCGAACTCGACGATCAAGAATGGCTATGGGGATCTCTCTCAAAGTAGGCTATCCTTAATCGTTATAGTATCGGCGGAACAACCAACCACGGTCTCCTACACACTTTCTCAACATGGATACATGAAACACTAGGTGAACAGAAACCAACTCTTGTGGCAACTCAAGTTCATAAGCTACTAGACCGACCTTTTATGAAATTATGTAAGGTTCAATATATATGGGACTAAGCTTCCCATTCTTCCCAAATCTCATAACACCCTTCATAGGTGAGACTTTAAGGAACACCTAATCATTAACTTGAAATTCTAAGTCCCTTCGCTTCACATCTGTGTAAGACTTCTGGCGACTCTGAGCCGTTTCAAACGTTCTTAAATCAATTTGAATTTCTCCATCGCCTAATAGACCAAATCTGGCCCTAACAACTCTGCTTCACCAACTTCGAACCAACCAATTGGTGACCTACACCTTCGCCCATACAGAGCTTCAAATGGTGTCATCCCAATACTAGCATGATAACTGTTATTATAAGAAAACTCAATGAGAGGCAAGAGATCATCCTAATTACCTTTGAAATCCAAGACGCATGCTCTCAACATGTCCTCCAGAGTCTGAATAGTGCGCTCTGCCTGGCCATCTGTTTGCCGATGAAAAGCTGTCGAGATTCACCTTGTACCCAATCCTTTCTAAAAGGATTTCGAGTAAGTTCGTGAACCGAGCACCACGATCGAAATAATAGACACACGGGGTCCCATGCACCGACAATTTTATTAACATACGGCTTGGCATAATCTTCTGTCGAATCTCGGGTTTTGATCGGTAAAAAGTGCGCCGACTTAGTAAGCCTGTGAACGATCACCCAAATAGAGTCATGTCTCCTAGTTGAACGAGGTAGACCTGATACAAAGTCCATATTGATCAGTTCCCATTTCCAGATAGGAATATCAATATTCTGAGCCAAGCCACCGTGCCTCTGGTGTTCGGCTTTCACTGCCGACAATTTGGACACTTAGCTACAAAATCAACTATATTCTTCTTCATATTATTCCACGAATAAATCTCCTTAAAATCATGGTACATCTTAGTGGAACCTCGGGTGAATGGAATACCGGAGTTGTGGAGCTTCGACATGATTCGCTCTCTAGCCCATCTACATTTGGAACACATAATCCGCCTCGGTACCTCAAGGTACCATCATCTCCCTTGTTCAAAAGCCGTCGTCTTATTCTTGTGAATCCCCTCTCTCGGTAAGAAGTAGGGATCACTAAACTGTTTCTCTTTGACTTCAACCATTAAGGAGGAAAGAGCTCTATTATGAACAACCACGCCGTCATCCTCGAAGTCCAAAAGTCGAACTCCAAGACTGGCCAAACGGTGAACTTCCTTGGTCATAACTCTCTTATCTGCATCAACGTGGGCTAAACTCCCCATGGAACACCGACTAAGAGCATCGGCTACAACATTCGCTTTTCTCGGATGATAGAGAATATCCACATCATAATCCTTAAGCAATTCGAGCCATCTCCTCTGCCTAAGATTCAACTCCCTTTGCTTGAAGATATACTGCAGGCTTTTATGATCTATGAAAATATCAACATGCACTCCATACAAATAATCTTAAGTGCAAAAACTACAGCTGCCAACTCTAGGTCATGAGTCGGATAAATCTTTTCGTGAACCTTGAGCTGACGAGATGCATAAGCTACAACCCTACCATGCTGCATTAAGACACATCCGAGATCAATGCCCGAAGCATCACAATAAATCACGAACCCTTCGATTCCTTCTAGTAGTGTCAAAACTGGAGCAGAAGTCAATCTTTTTTTCAACTCTTCAAAGCTTCGGTCATAAGCATCTGACTATTGAAACTTAACCTTTTTCTGAGTCAACTGAGTCAACAGAGCAGAGATAGAAGAAAATCCTTCTACGAAGCGTCTATAATAGCCTGCCGTATCCAAGAAACTCTTTATATCGAAACTCGAAGGTCCGGGGCAACCTCTTACCGCATCAATCTTCGAGAATCAACTTTAACACCTTCTTCTGAGATCACATGGCCTAAGAATGCCACTGACTTAAGCCAAAACTCACACTTTGAGAATTTTGTAAAAAGTTCACGATCTTTAAGAGTCTGCAACACTATTCTGAGATGTTTTGCATGTTCATCCTCATTACGGGAATACACTAAAATATCATCAATGAAGACAATGACGAATAAGAGATAAGGCTTAAAGACCCTGTTCATAAGATCCATGAAAGCAATATGCGGATTCGTCAATCCGAAAGACATGACAAGAAATTCAAAATGGCCATAACGAGTTCTGAAAGCGGTCTTCGAAATATCAACTTTCTTAACCTTTAACCGATGATAGCCGATTCGAGGTCAATCTTGAATAATATTGGGCGCTAAGTTGGTCAAATAAGTCATCTATTCTAGGAAGAGGTACCTTTTCTTAATAGCGAGCTTGTTCAACCGACGGTAGTCTATACACATACGTAAGGAACCATCCTTCTTTCGGACAAATAAGATTGGCGCATCCCGGCGAAACATCGGGCCGAATAAACACCCTTGTCAAGAAGATCTTTCAACCGGGCTTTCAACTCTTTTAACTCACCTTGAGCCATTATGTATGGTGGAATAGATATCGACTGAGTATCGGGAAGTAGATCAAATTTCAAATTCAATCTCCCTGTTAGGAGGGACTCCTGGAAAATCTTCGGGAAAGATTTCTAGAAATTCATTTACAACTGGGACGGACTGGAGAGTTGGAGTCTGGGCATTTGAATCCTTGACTCGAACTAGATGGTAGATATAACCTTTGGAAATCATTTTTCTAGCTTTTAGGTAAGAAATAAACCTACCCCTGGGTACTACTAAATTACCCCTCCGTTCTATGACTGGCTCATTAGGAAACTCGAATCTTACAACTTTAGTTCTACAACATACTGTGGCATAACATGAAGCTAACCAGTCCATACCCATGATCACATCAAAGTCTACCATTTCTAATTCTGCTAAGTCAGCTATAGTCCTGCGGTAATAGACTAAAATCGGAAACCCCTATAAATACGCCTAGCTATCATCGACTTCCCCACCGGGGGACACTTCAAAGGATTCATGCAACTTTTTCGGTTCAAACCCAAATTTCTTGGCAACAAAAGGGGTTACATAAGATAAGGTGGATCCTGGTTCAATAAGAACATATACTTCAAAAGTGAAAACCTGCGTACTCGTGACAACATCTCGCTCTAGCCTCTTTATCCCGACGACCAATGCATACAAACGGCCACCACCGCCCGTATTGCCGGACCTTGCCGTTCCACGACCCTCGCCGGGCCGGATTGTGACGAGGAGTCGCTCGAATTTGTAGACCGCGCCACGTTACCTCCGCACCTTGCCTAGCTGACGGACAATCTCTCTGAATGTGGCCCTTTTGGCCGCAACCATAGCACGCAGCTATACCCATATGACACTCAACTAAGTGTCTCTTGCTACACTTGTCGGTAAAAACCGGAATAGTATAGGTCGATTGACCTACACTAGCTCGAGAATAAGAACTCGATGGTCTAAAGTTCGTTTTGTCATTTCGAACTTAGGACCTGGGAACTAGTTGTAGATGAGTGGGTCCCGCCGACTTTCTTAAAGAACTTCCTACCTCCTCCCCGACTAAAGTTACCTAAAGATTTAGCCCTCTTGTTGAATTCTTTATCCTTTTGTTTCGCAGCTTCTCTTCTTTCGCCCAAACTTTTCATTACCTTGCACAAATGCCAAGATCTTAGAGATAGTCATCTTATCATTCTAAGCAGCAGTCTTGGCATCTCTATACAATTCGGGTTTCAACCCCAGTACAAATCTTCTAACCGTTGCCCTCATGTCGGGAACCATGTGAGGAGCATATCTAGACAACGAAATAAATTTGAGATAGTACTCTTGAACGGTGAAGTTACCCTGCCTCAACCTCTTAAATTCCATAGCCTTTGCTTCTCGGACCTCGATAGGCATGAAGTGGTCATGGAAAGCGTCAACGAACTCGTCCCAAGTAAAGAAGACGTATCCTCCCCCGAGATTGTTCCCATGTCTCATACCAAATATGAGCAACATCCCGTGACCGAAAAGCACCAAACTCGTTGCCTCTCTATCTCGGTGACATGCATAATGCGAAACACTTTCTATAGGCCATCAATATAGTTCCGCGAATCCTCCTCGCCCTTAGTCCCCGTGGAAAGTTGGAGGTTTCATCCGCAAGAATTCACCGAGTTCTTGAACTGTTTGACCCACTACTAGCACCTGAGCTAGGGGCCGATTCTTGTCACTGCGCCTGGTTTGCAACGATCTGAGTAAGTAGCTAGATGGCTCCTCTAATGTCCATGTCCGAAGTGTTAGGAGGTGTAGTCAGTAGGAGGCTTGGGACCGCCGGTTCTCGCCAGCTTGTCTGGGTTGGAATGTCTTCTTCTTGACTGCCTCAGTAGTAGCCCTCCGGCTAGTAGCTGTAGTCTTCCTGGTGTATTTTCTTTTTGCAGCCATTTTCTGAAACACGAAATTTGTACGAGTTAGAAGGATTCCTGAAATACTGCTCTAACTGCACGATTTAGAGTATGAAAGAAGTGAGACAATCCTGAATGTCTTGGTGGTCAACTGTTTATATGTATGGGGCCCTCACACATATAAAAGTTGACCCCACCGGACACGGTTTCAGACTCCCTAAAGACACTTGAACCTAGGCTCTGATACCAAGCTTTATCACGCCCCGAACCATAGCCTGGGCGTAACACGGCACTCGGTGCCTGACTACATGTGACCGAGCGAACCAGATGGCTTGCTGAATCATCATGAGGCATACATGAGCGGAATTATAAAGTGAAGTGCATGATGAGCTTTTGTAAAACATAGTAAGTCATAATATTAAACACAAGTACTTGGTTAAGTCATGAATGCGGACAATATCATAAATGAGCCAAACCGGCTAACCAACTCTGAAGTCTAGCATGACACTTGTCTTGTCTATGAAACCTCTAACATGAGTCTGAAACACGTAACATACTTGCTGGGACAAGGCCCCCAGCATACCGTTAGATGCAAAACTAAATAAAGAAAGACAATGCCTAAACCCCGAATGAGATGGGGCTCACCAATAAGCTGGTACGTCCAAATCATACTGAGCAGATGTGGCGTCTTGTAAATTCGTACCTGTATCGTGAAATGCAGGCCCCCGGGCAATAAAAGGGGACGTCAGCACATTGAATGTACTAGTATGTAAAAGAATCGAATGAAATAACATGGGACACGAAAATAACATAACAAAGACGAGTAAATATGATCATGAAAATGAGTACATATACATATATAACATATGTAAAGTATCGTGAGTAGGGAGAGCAGTGAATATAACCGACAACATGGTCTGGTACTTACGTCCTACCAGCAGAACACTCATACCTTGCCAGGGACATAAGATTTAATAATATTATGAAAGGATCCAGTCATTATGAGAGATCGTCCTAAGCATGGATGGAGCAATCCTCATCCTATGGTGGCTATGTAGTTTCAAAGCATTTGAAGCCATCTCGGTAATTAATGCAACTCCTAAAAACATGAACATGTAAAAATAAGTGGCACTTGTCGCCATGGTTTCATGAATCATAACTTGCTTGTAAGTGGATATCATGAATTATAACTTGCTTGCATGAACTTGTAAAACATAGTATTTTCTTGAAAAATATCATAGCATATAATAACTTGCATGTAAGAACCCATGGAATGAGATATATGGGTTTTCGTGGATTACGGACTGATTCTCAATAATCATATGGAGTTATTAAGAACACAATGATAGAATAATAAGAATTCATACATAATATAATCATGGACATGGACCTAGGGTTGTTATGAGCATGGTATAGAAACCCTAGTTTTCGTAAAGATTCATACTTTATAGATTAAGAGGCGTGGGGAAGAACAATGATGTTCTCACACGTAGATAGTAACTCCATATACCTGGTAATGCTCCAAACTTGAATTAAATACTTTAACTTTGAAGAAGATTTTCAAAATCTTGAATCTTGAACCTTGAGATGGGTTTTCTTAAAAACCCTAGGTTAGGAATGATGATTTCGTGTTTTGATTACAAGGATATATATTAGAATTGAATTGGAATGATTATAATAGGCTTACCTTGGTGTTCTTGATGATGGGAGAGAATAGAAGGTCGTTCTAGGGCTTGAGGGTGTGAAGAATGAAGTGAAAAAGCCTTAAAATGAAGTTTCAAAATTTCAGTCGAACCCATTTTACGCCCTATTTTACGGCCCATAAAAGTTTTACGGACCACATATCCCACCGTAAATCAATTACAGTGATTTGGGCTTTTTGGACCAATTATACAGCCTAAATCTATGGCCCGTATAATTTTCCGCAGCCGTAGATTCCACCGTAACCTCGTGGAACACCTATTTTAGTAAAATGGGCATAACTTTTTGTACGTATGTCCGTTTGACTCCATAATATACTGTTGGACATTTATTTCAAAGATCTACAACTTTCAAGAAGGAAATTTTCCCAAATTCCTTACATATTTTTTCGTATATTCATTTTAATTGAGACACAGTGCAAACTCACTTGAAAACACGCTCCGTAGGGTAGCTTCTGACTTTCCTTTGCTCAAGGACTCTTCTCACGTCTTGATTGGGTTTCAAACACCATTTATACACTACTCAAATTGGGTTCATTATACTCCTGTCTTATGAGTCAAATCTTAGCCCGAATGCACGATGTGTTACAAGTAATTTTCATTATGACTTGGATTGTTTGGACCCTTATCCAACTCATCTTCTCTTATTACGTTCTTCCAATCTTTCTAAGCATCTTTTATTCCCCCAATGCGACCTTTTTCATAATCTCGTACAAACTCTCCCATGTTACCCACACTTGGGATAACTTTTCTCATACTAAACTGTCTGAGTACTCTCAATGGTGCATAAGGTCTGATTCCCCTAACGCCCATAAGCGGTAGATATGGACGCCTACAGCTTTTAACACAAACAGTCTTAGAATAAAAATCAGGCACCCTCTATATGATGTGTTCTTCTCTCAATCTAGAAAAGATGTGAGCCCACCTTTTTTTTATCCTGAACCCAGCAAGGCATAGCAGTGACTCCCAAATCATCCTCTCTGAGGGCCGGATCTCGGCGAGTAGGTAAGCCATTCCTATCCAAATGTTTAAGTATCCACCATTGGACTAGGAGGTTGCACCCTTGGAAATAGTAGTAATAGTCACGACATTTTTCCAAAGCTCGGTATATGATAGAATGATAGGGGTGATGTCAAAATATTTGGTAACCCCATTCGTTGTGACTCCCCTAAGAACAAAGATGGGCAACAAAGACAAACCGGGTGTCAATAGCTAGGGAGGCATTTTATGGAAATACCATGGTCCCTAATAGGCAAGTGATAAATGCTAGTGTTCGGTTGGCTTCCCAGGATTGGGGTGATGAAAACTCAAAGATATAGTCCTCGTACCCCTGTTTGGATGAATACCTCCCATACAACTCTCTGAAGGCTATAGTGGGTCCCTACGTCCAATCGACTTTGTTGACAACAAATGTCTTTGATTTCTTTTGGGGTAGGTTGGTGAGGGATGAAGGCAGATGCCCTACACAACTCTTAATTTCTTTCTTCTGATCATTAGGCAAACCCTTCCACCATATCACTAAACCTGGTGGTGGACCCACAACCATGTCAAACTGCACATCGTGAGACATCTGCAAGACAAAACATTGTTAGTTCCCCGCCTCCAGGAACAACAATCTGTTTCACACTTGGCACAATAATGTTTCCAAATAGCAAATAGTGGGATGCAAAGGCCTTCCGATTTTACACCATCTGAACACAGTAAGGTGTCTCTCCTGTTCGATTCAGGTAGGTCTGAGATACCCAAACCGGTCTATGGTCAGTATGCGCTATATCAGTAAGGATTTGGCTTCGCTCTACGCTAATTATTCTAGAGTGATTTTAAAACGAATGACATAGGTTACCTGTGCCGGACAAGTTCAGCGGGTTCTCTAAGGCCGCGGGACGACCGCATACCTACTCGACCTTAGAAACCTCCAAAGAATGTATTAAAGGT
>NC_081346.1:63553680-63596519 GCF_029784015.1 Lycium ferocissimum | reverse complement strand
ACCCAAAGGAAACGTACGGAGCATTCACCCTCTACCTAATCGAGGACAAGTTCATTTGACAAGCTGGTGGATGTCAAGTAGTAAGTGCCGTCCCACCTAAACCTCGTCGATACATTCAAATTACACCTATTAATGGTATAACGCGGGACGTCGTCAAATATAGTAACCCAACAAGGTCAGTCAAATCCCACAGAACAATATATGTGCAATTTGCGCGCATTAGAATTATCACTAATAATAGCTAGACCGAACATACTCAATGGTGGTTTTTGATAAAATCCAAAAATATAAATTCTAATCTAGAAAGCAAGTAAATTGATCAATGGCCACAAGTAAGGAATTAAGGAATCTATTTCTTGCAATGATCCAATCTATTTCACGAATTATAAATAATAGCAAGCTTATGTTAATTAGCCTCGACAATGACTCTAAATTAACTTCTCCCGAAGATTAACTAGACTACCCAATCAAGATCCTCAAGCAATTAGGGGCATTAAGAACACCCGAATACGGCAAGTGGTATCGCTATTCCTAGGTTAATTTCCATTAGACGAGGGTTAACGCCCCAAATTCATGTTAATTATTCTATCCCAACCCCCTTTTCCCTCTTTCGAGTTTCAAAAACAAAGTAAATGGGCAAGTCCTAGGGTTAGCTACTCCTTGAGAAACGTTAAAAAATGAGAATAATTAAAATAACAAGAACTTACTCGATTAAAAATAATGTCGATGAATAAATAAGCATAACAAGAGTATATCAATCTTAATTGTCACCAAGAAATTCCCATAAACAAGGATTGAATAAAAAAAAGAAAATATAGTAGAACCCTAGCCTCCAAACTTGTGTTTTATGCCAAAGATAATTTTACAATGTTCCCAACAGTTTTTAAATGAATCGTAATAGAAAAAATCGTCAAAATCCAAGTTCCGCTTCTGACCGGCCTGGAAACCTTCTGCGCGAACGCGCCATGTTTCTGCGCGAACGCACGGATGACGTCAGTATCAAACCTTCTTACTTCAGCGTGAACGCGTGACATACTGGCGCGAACGCGCAGAGTCACTAACGCGCGTGGGCGCGAACGCGCAGAGTAAATTTCCCAACAAAATTTCCTAAATCACCAGTTATTTCCAGTGATAAACTTTTTTCCTCTTTTTTTTTGCTTGTTTTCCACACTTAGGCTCTAGGGACCTCGTATTACCTGAAACATAATAAAAATCACGTAAAATCACATAGACTTGCTTAAAAACAAGTAAAACTTACAGCCGGAAAGCATCAATTGTGGCGTAAAATCACGCCACATCACCTGCTAACCCCACCGATCAATGGAACAGCCGCATCTCACTTGCGCCTATCATTCTAACCAAGCTGGCCATGCCACTGAATATTGCATAAACCCGAGACACAAATTACAGGACATAATTGACAATCGTGAGCTCATCTTAGATCCAACACTTCCAAATGTGGACACAAATCCACTCCCAAAGCATGGAGGTAACCAAATTCACATGATAGAGAGAGGTGATGAGTGGGAAGAGAGACCAGCTATAATTCGTCCAGATGTTGGCACTGTGGCCTCATTGTCACTACAAGAGCGAGAAGAAGTGGTAGACCCTCTGACAAAGGGATCTGAGATATCTGCCATAGCCAAAAGAGAACCTTTCATGCTCAAGTACTCCTCAACAGTTGCTCGAGTTCACAACGAGCCGTTCATACTTAGAACACAAGAATCAATTGAGAATAAGCCCTTTGTGATCAAACCACCGCACCAAATGATGATCAACAAAGATAAAGAAATAGTTGTTGTGGTTCAGGGTATGACCAGGTCGGGAAGGTGTTATGCCCCAGAAGAACCTGTGCCCGAAGCGCTTCATCACAAAAACCTTTAGAAGAAACCAATAACTGAGGGTGAAGTTGAGAATTTCTGGAGGCAAATGCTGATCAAAGATTATTCAATTGTTGAGCACTTACATAAAACTCCTGCTAAGATATCAGTAATGTCACTACTACTCAGTTCATCCCAACATAGTTTAGCCTTGATGAAAGCCTTGGATGAAGTCCAAGTACCTGCCGGCACCACGAGCGAAACATTAGCCAAAATTGTGGGGTATGTTGTGCGGGCTCATAGGCTGTCATTCTCTGATGATGAATTGCCAAGGGAGGGGAAGTCCCACAATAAAGCCCTGCACATAACAGTCAAATGTCATGACAAAATTATCTCACAAGTATTAATTGATGGGGAGTCAATTTCGAATGTGCCCTATGGCAACTCTGAAACAGCTCGGATACGGCATTAATCTGCCAATGTCAGACCAACGTAAAAGCTTATGATGGTGCAACCAGCGACTCGATTGGAGAAATAGATTTACACATACAAATGGGCCCTACGGAGTTCGCAGTGGATTTTGTTATCATGGATATCAAAACAAGCTATAACCTGTTGTTGGGCCGACCTTGGCTGCACGCCGCTGGAGCTGTAGCATCTTCGTTACATCAATCGCTCAAATTCATATGGGATGATCAGGAATTCTTGATTCACGGCAAAAGAAGTGTCCATAATTATCTAGCTAACTCTGTGTCAGTCATAGAGAGATCATTAGCGGGCACTGATTTTCACACTGTTGAGCTAGCCATGATAGGTTGTAGGGGAGATGATGAAGATACTGTTGAGCTAGCCATGTCACTACTACTCAGTTCATCCCTATGCCACTGATCTACAAGATAGTCGCTACAGCTATAATGAGGAATGGGTTTGAACACGGGAAAGGTCTGAGAAAGAACTTACAAGGAATCAGAGAACCAGTAAGTATCAAACACGGGGAGTACCGGTTTGGGGTTAGATACAAGCCATGTCAAGCAGAAGGAGAGGAAGCAGGGTATGGACTGAGAGGTCAGGTTGAAATGAGAAAACCATTCCCTCATCTCTACAAATCCTTCACTCCATGCCCATTGAGCCACAACGACGAAGATCGAGAAGAGGGTTTGAGGACGCTGCTTTGGGAAGGAGAATGCGCAGCCATCATTGAAGAATGCTTTGAAGCATCAGAGATTCGCCCTGCTGAACCAGGAAAGACAACATGTGGATAGACTTCTACCCCGTTGTTCACTCTGCGGTGGAAAGAATGATCATTTTCAGAAAAAACAGCGAAAGTCGGCTTTGAGGCCCGGCTTATCGCCTTTTCATGTTTTCTTATTTTTTACATGTTGTTTAAATAACAGAAATGGCTCGATGTTCCATTCCGAGTCAGGACCGTCGTTTGTACTGCTTTTAAAATTTCAATGAAAACGCCTCAAAGTTTGCAATAAAACAAAATAATTTTACTTCACCTATATAAGTATATGTATAATTATAATATATACATAGTTAAAATTTCTTTTACATGATCAATAACTGTGTTATTTTTCTTTACAGTAATAACACAGAGGCCACGAATAATGTCATGACATGTTACGAAACAAGTAAAAATGACGATAAACAAAATGACAATCAAGAGGAAGAGATAACTGAACCGGAAGGGTTGATAGATGTCGAAGAAGAATATGAGAACAGACCCACGCCAAACCTAGAGTAAATAGAAGCAGTTAATCTAGGAAGAGAGGAGTTGGTACGGGAGACTAAAATAAGTGTGCACTTGATGGAAGCTGAGAAAGAAGGGTACCAGAGCCTACTGAAATAGTATAAAGATGTTTTTGCTTGGTCATAGGTCGATATGCTAGGTCTGAGTATGAATATTGTTGCCCTGGTTGCTAATCCTCGGAAGGTTCGCCCGGTAAAACGTAAAATCGGCGGCCCTAAGCCCAATGTCGCATTCGAATTAAAAAAGAAATAGAAAAACGATTCGCAGGGGGTCGTTGAGGTGACACCATACCCGACATGGTTAGCAAACATAGTTCTGGTACCAAAGAAAGATGGGAAAATAAGGATTTGTGTGGACTACCGCGACCTCAACCGTGCTAGCCCAAAGGATAATTTCCCGCTCCCAAATATTCACACACTCATTGATAACTGCGCGAAGCATGAGGTGCAATCTTTTGTGGATTGCTACACAGGCTATCATCAGATATTGATGGATGGAGAAGATGCTCAAAAGACGGCATTCATCACACCGTGGGAAGTATATCATTACCGGGTGATGCCTTTCGGACTCAAGAATGCCGGCACTACTTACATGAGGGCAATGACCGCCGTCTTTCATGATAAGATGCACAGAGAAATTGAGATATATGTGGATGACGTCGTTATCAAATCCCGAATAGGTGAGGACCACCTCGAACATCTACGAAGATTCTTTGACGTTCACAAGTACGATTTGAAGTTAAATCTGCAAAATGTGCATTTGGGTGCCCTCCGGAAAGTTACTAGGATTCATAGTCAGTCGTTAGGGGTATCGAGTTGGACCCCACCAAGATCAAAGCAATCCAAGAGCTACCACCTCCTAGAACAAAGAAAGAGGTCATAAGCTTCTTAGGAAGATTGAATTACATCGGACGCTTCATCGCCCGGTCCGGAGTGATCATAGAACCAATCTTTAAGCTTTTTAAGAAAGATGCTCCAACCAAATGGACGGAAGACTGTCAGAAAGCCTTCGACACAATCAAAAGATACCTGTCAAATCTATCTGTTTTGGTCCCGCCAAGGCCGGGAAGTCCTTTGCTGCTATACATGTCGATGTCAAAAAATGCTTTCGGATGCATGTTAGCACAAAACGACGAGACAGGAAAGAAAGAGAGAGCCATCTATTACATCAGTAAAAAGTTCACACTTTGCCAATCCAAATACTCCTTGGTGGAAAAGACGTGTTGTGCCCTAACTTGGGTATCTCAAAAGTTGAGAGACATTATATGGCTGCCTACACGACTCATCCGATTTCAAGAATGGATCCACTAAGGTACATCTTTCGCCAACCCATGCCCATAGGGAGGCTGGCCAAATGGAAAATGCTCTTAAGTGAGTTCGACATCCAGTACATTGCATAAAAGGCAACAAAAGGCGAGTGCATTGCGGTTTATTGCAGAAGGCCGGTAGATGATAATCCAGTACCTTTATGGACTTACTTCCCAGATGAAGAAATAATGACAATTGAAGGTGAGGAAAGCGAAGACGAGTCATGATGGAAAGTATACTTTGATGGAGTAGTCAATTTTAAAGGATCAGGGATCGGAGCCGTCTTGGTTTCAGACTCAGGCCTATATTATCCAGTGGCGGCCATGTTAAATTTCAATTGCACTAACAACATGGCTGAATATGAAGCCTGCATCTTAGGTTTACGCTTAGCTCTCGACATGGATGTGAAAGATCTTCAGGTAATTGGCGACTCGGATTTGCTAATCCACCAAGTTCGAGGAGAGTGGGCCACCAAAAATGAAAAGATCATACCATACATCGGACTTGTGCAGAGATTGGCAGATCATTTCCAAGAAGTAAATTTCAAACGTATACCAAGAACTCAAAATGAATTCGCCGATGCATTGGCAACAATAGCATCCATGATCCAGCATCCCGACAGTAGATACATTGATCCTGTCAAAATCGAAATTAAAGATTAACCACCACCTTAACCGTGATTTTGTAGAAGCCGAGACCGATGGAAAGCATTGGTATGTTGACATTAAAATATTCTTGGAGAAAGGAGAATATCCCGAAGGAATCACCTTGAATCAGAAGAGGACTATTGATGTTAGACCAAAAATACATATATTTACTCATTGTTGCCTCACATTTTAATACATTTAATCTTCTTTTAAGTACTATTGTATTGTGTTGTGCTTAATATAATATTTTTATTGTGTAGAAATAAAGAATTACAAAATTGAAGAGATTTGGAGCAAAATTTAATAAAAAGGCAGCGGAGGAGTAAAAGTGATTTGTGATAATTATCATGATTTGGAATTGCCCTTGAAGAAAGGAGAGCATTTGAAATTTAATTTGCAAGCATATGGGACCAGAATGGAAAAACGTATTAGACTTTATCTATGTGGCAATATATTCAAAGTGTGCACATTCCAGTGTTACTGTGCGAGGCCTTCGGTGTAGCGTTATTGGATGCAAGTTTTCCAGCGAACAAATCCCTTTGTGGCTTGGACAAGTTTTCCTAGTTTGTTTTGGACTCAGTTATTTTATTTGGGCTTTTTCCTACACCTATAAATATTTCATAAGCCACAATTTCTAGAGATCTTTGGCATAAAACTCAAGTTTGGAGGCTAGGGTTCCTACGTAAATATTCTTTCTTTTATTTGAACATCATTTATGGAAATTTCTTTGTGACAATTGAGATTGATACTCTTGTTTTGATTATTTATTCATCGACATTATTTTTAATCAAGTAAGTTCTTGTTATTTTAATTATTCTTGTTCTTTAACGTTTCTCGAGGGATTAGCTAACCCTAGAACTCGCCCATTTACTTTGTTTGAAACTCGGAAGAGGAAGAACGGGGTTGGGATAGAATAATTAACATGAATTTGGGGCGTTAACCCTCATCTAATGGAAATTGACCTAGGAATAGGCAATACCACTTGTAGCCATATTTGGGCGTTCTTAATGCTCCTAATTGCTTGAGGGATCTTCAATTGGGTAGTCTAGTTAATCTTCGGGAGAAGTTAATTTATAGTCATTATCCGAGGCTAAATAACATAAACTTGCTATTAGTTATAATTCGTGAAATAGATTGGATCGTTACTTGAGAAATAGATTCCTTAATTCCTTACGTGTGGCCATTGATCAATTTATTTGCTTTCTAGATTAGAATTTTTATTTTCGTATTTTATCAAAACCTTATCAAAAACCACCATTGATGCGTTCGGTCTAGCTATTGTTAGTGATTATTCCTAATCTGCTTAAATTGCTTACATATTGTTCTCTGTAGGATTCGACCCCAACCTTGTTGAGTTACTATATTTGACAACGTCCACGTTATACCATTAATAGGTGTAATTTGAGCGTATCAACTATCAGAAAATTGGAAAATGGATTTTTCCTTAACAAGAATGTCCTTTACAAAAGAACTCCAGATTTGGGATTGCTCAGGTGTGTGGACTCTTCTGAAGCCATAAAATTGATTGAAGAAGTGCGTCTTTGGAACTCGCGGGCCTCACGCGAATGGTTCGTGCTAGCGAAGAAAATTTTGAGAACAGGTTATTCTTTTGGATGACCATGGAAAATGATGACGCAACAAATTTGTCCAAAAGTGCCACAAGTGTCGGATTCATGGTGACTTGATAAAAGTCCCTCCAAAAGAATCGAATGCTATGACATCACCTGGCCGTTCGCCGGCATGGATGTCATAGGACCAATGAGCCAGCCGCGTCAAACAAACATCGTTTCATCTTGGTTTCCATAGACTACTTCACCAAGTGGGTGGAAGCAAAGACCTTACTCATCAGTGACGAAGAAATTGGTCACGGACGTAACAACATTATATGCCGATTTGTCATCTCAAAATCAATCATAACAGACAATAGGGCTAGCCTGAATAGCCATTTGATGAGAGACATGTGTGCGCAGTTCCGGATTGCCCACCAGAATTCAACCGCATATCGTCCGCAAATGAATGGGGCTGTAGAAGCCACCAACAAAAACATCAAGAAAATCCTCCGAAAGATGATTGATAACTACAAAGACTGGCATGAACAATTGCCTTATGCATTACTGGGATACCACGGACGAGCGTAACCTCGACTGGAGCCACTCCGTACTTATTGGTATATGGCACCGAAGCAGTGATACCAGTCGAAATAGAAATCCCTTCACTTCGGATAATACAAGAAGCTGAATTGGACAGATTGGATCAGTAAAAGGTATGAGCAGCTGGCTCTGATAGATGCAAAGAGAATGATCGCTGTTTGCCATAGTCAACTGTACCAGCAGAGAATGGCACGTGCTGTCAATAAGCGTGTCAGAACTAGGGTGTTTCAAATTGGGCAATTGGTACTCAAACGAATATTCCCTAATTAAAAAGAATACAAAGGGAAGTTAGCACCAAACTGGCAAGGGCCCTATATGGTACGAAAAGTGCTATCAGGAGGAGCCATAGTGCATACTGAAATGGATGGTCAAGAGTGGCCAAAAGCGATAAACTTAGATGCCATTAAAAGATACTACGTGTGCAGAAGAAAACGACTGCGAGGATTCAGAGTTTCCATAGTTTAGGCGTTCTTTAGTTTCATTCCCTTTATGTGTGATTTTTCATATCTTTTAGAAAACCAAATCCCAAAATTATGTACGAACTACGCAAAGACCTGATTCCCTGTACTTATAAGGGGATAAGTAGGCGCTTTTTCAAGCTCGGTCGCTTTACCCAAAAATCCAAAAAATTATGTATGTTTGAACTACGTTATGATCTGATTCCCACTTAGGATACGTAGGCGCTCATTTGAGTTCGGTCTCACAAAAAAAATTCCAATATGCTTACCCTGAACTACGTTTCGACCTGATTCCCGAAACGGGATACGTAGGCGCTCTCCCGAGCTCGGTCATCCCAAACAAAATTTCCAACAAACCTTAGGAAACTTCAGAAATGATTCAGCAAGAGAAAGATAAAGGTAACCCCACAAGGAAACTGGGGCAGAATTTTTGAGAAAGATCTAAAAAATTCCTCAAGCGCGGTGAAATCAAGAAATGACAAGTACACACTTATAATGGGGTAAAATTTTTTAGAGGGTCTCAAAAATTCCTTCGACATAGTGAAACTCAGGTTGATATAAAGACATATACAAACTGGGGCAAAATTTTCGAAAAGGATTCGAAAATTTTCACGAGTCGAAATCAAGAAGAAGAAGAAGAGACGGGAGACCTTGCTTGAGTGACTAATGTCATGACATTAAAAAGGGCGTATATAAAATATTATTTTCAAAACATATATGCATATATCTTCAAAAGAAAATCATCGCACAAAAAACTTTCCTAAAGGAAGAACAAAAGATTTCAAGAAAAATGAGGATCCTTTCTTGCCAAGATATGAACGGAAGAAGTCTATACGCGGGAAAAGCGATCGACCACATAGGAATCAGAAAAACTTTTTTGTGGATACAGGAACAAGCATGCATGGATATTTTACATTAACTCGTTTCCTAGAATGTTTTTAAACAGGGTAGTAATGACAAGCAAAGCGAAGAAAAATTCCAAGGATAACAGCACGAGGAGTGCGCAAAAAGGGTAACGAAGTCCCTCTCTAGTGAAGTTCCCATTACACTGACAAGTTTGTCCATTTTTGAAGAGCACAATGATTTTTACAAAAGAAAACTTCAAAAGACTACTGGGAGATATAATCACGGTATCAGAAGCCGAGTTTCCACTAAAAAAAAGTCTCTGTATCAAGGTATTGAGACCTCGGCCTAGACGTCGCATGGCTTGCCTTGATACATTGGCTGAGTGGACGTCCAAAAATTCAAAAATTTAAAATGACGCGTTGATAGCGGGATTGAATGTCGTTACTCACAATCGAGTCTAATCCTTTTGGAAGATGTAAATCCTGTCGACGAACGAGTATTCTTCCCCGGAGTCAAAAAAGGAAGGTGTAAGTCTTGCCACCGAGGTAAGCTTCATTCCTCAAAATGATGATATGGAGTTAGTAGCTACGTGTCGAAGGGGCTGAGTCGCCGTCCATGTATATAGCCAAAAATAGGTAGCGTAATTCCGAGCTTGATGTCCGCAATCGTTGAAATACGAATGTGATTCCTACGTTAAGATTTGCCAACGCTATTGCAGTCTATTTCAAGTTAACGAAATCATGATTCAAGGATAGTGGTAGTCATGAGAAAAGGCTCCGCCTTTGAATGTGCCGTAGTTAACTTAAAAATTCTTATTAAATGTTATAATTCTATACACAGGGGTTAGCGGTCATCATGAGAGGAATATAGTCCCGCACTCTAATAAGCAGTCTACATTTAAATATTTTGACCATAGGTGATGTTAGACCAAGGCGGTATACTGCAGTCACAGAGTGATGACAATGACGACAAAATGGCGAAATGCCACACAGGTATGACTGCGTTAAAAATCAAAATTTTTGAAAAGACTAACACGCAGGACTCAGCATTTGGGAACAAGCCAGAAGCTACCAAAGATGGGAAGCAAAAGTTGTATTCAACACATGCGGAGCATATGTGGAACTTTTCTTGGGCAATCGGTCAAAATTCGTGTACGACAGTCAAGATTGCTACACCAGAGAATAGGAAAATCCAAATATCAACACCAATAAGACCTCAAATATATCCAAAGGGGTTCCACATAAGGGATATTCCTTTTTCGGGCTATCGAGTCGAACTACAATTGGCCTGATTCCCAAAGCCAGGGATATGTAGGCTACTCAAGCTTCGAGGCTCGGCCATACTCCTATAGTTATCTTAGGACATCCCGAGATAGCTTAAATAAAACTCTTATTTTTCATAGTCCTCATAGAGTCAGAACTACGAACGGCCTGAATTCTCATGTAGCCTGAGATATGTAGGAAGCCCAAAAACTGGGGTCCGGCCATACTTTTGAAATTTTGCGCGAAAGAAGGTCGTAATATCTTTTATTCGGTGAAAATTAGGTTTGTCAAATTCGCAGCTCAAGGATGGCGAGTTCGAAAAGGCAATTGTTGACACCTAATTTTCACCGCGTAAAACGTATATTTTAAAAAAATTCATATTTCCGAGTCCAAGACGGAGTAAGGATGCCCTTAAAATTTTTAAAAATTTAAAAATCCTGAAAAATTGCAAAATTGACGTTTAATTATTATTTTTTATAAAATTAACAATTACAAGAAATTACGAGTTATTTGCTTTCACAAATGTGAATTGAAAAGAAGATATGCATCCCATTCCGTCTAGCTCGAAAAAATGGTTAATTTAAACAACGTATGAATTACAGTACTCTTGACCGCATTTTTTCATATTTTTAAATATTACTCGGAACTATGTCAATATTGGGTTCGTATCGAAGCTCATATTTTAAAATGATGTATTATGGACTTTCCTTTAATAAAATATAAACTTACGTGTTAGTTTTATATAAATACATGGTTTCACGAAAATTGTGTGTTTTTATTTAACTTGTGTACGAGGGGTCTTTTTAAATTACGTTTTGAACTAAAGGGGCTACTTTAAAATATTTTATAACTTTTGGGGTGGGGGTATATAAGGGCTGGGGACTGAAGTTTTAAATGAAAAACTTCAGTTCCCCACCCTCGTTCTCTTCGTCTTCTCCGACGATCCTTGGCGGCTTAACCCTAGTGTTTTGCGATCAATCGCAACCCCTTTCCATGGCACTTTGCATGAGATTTTAAGGGGGTTTTGTTCCTCTAATCGTGTTCTATCTCGTGCCAGGTTTATTTTGGTTTTTATGATGTTTTAATCCCGATTAAAAGCACTCTTTGGATGTTGCTAGGTTTCTTTTGAGTGTGTGATTGCCATGGGCAGAACCAAGAGTTCTTTGCCATCTTGTGCATCACACACTAAGAATAAAAGGACTCAAGGTAATTTCAATCTTAAAATGGGTTAAATTAGAGTACAACATATTGGAGATTAAATTGCTTATTTTAAGGAGTCCATGAATTAGGGCACTAATTATTAATGTTAAGACTAACTAAACCTCTATTAATAGTCAATCGGTGTGATTAGGTAAGGGTTAGTTATCACAAGGGAAGGGATTAGGCATCCTCTGGGATCGATGTAACTACGGTTATCACAAACTTAGGTTAATTAATTAAGATTAAATATAGCACTTAAATTTTAAGAAAATAGCTTGTACATATTACTAAGGTTTTAAAGGAAAATATAAATATGCTATTTAAACTAACTTGCAGAAGAATATAGTAATTTGCATAAAAGATAAAACTTTAAATGCCCTTTTTAAAAATAAACTTATAAATGTTGTTAAAACTTTGGCTGAAAAAATACAACAATACTATTTAAAATAAGGCTTGCAAAAAATATGATAATTTACATAAAGAAGATTTTTCTTTTTTCTTTTTATTTTTTATTATTATACTATTTAAATAAAACTTGCTAAGATTTTGAAGAGCAATATAATAATGCTATATAAAAATAGACTTACAAATATGGCTGAGACCTCAAATAAAAACACTATTTAAAATAATATTTGCGTAAAATACAATAATTTGCATATAAGTAAAGAAAATGCAAGTTTGTGCAGCGTTTTTATGAATACTTGAAGTCACTCAAATGGCGGGATATTAATTGGTTCTTTTGTGGTTTAGGAGTATAAACTAAATATAAAATAGCTAATGTGAGTTTCTTTATCCTTTCGTTATTTCTCATTAACTATGCTTAGCTAAAAATATGCGTGAGTGACTCAAAACTTGAAGAGTTATTTATAAAATATGCTTGAATTTATATTGCGTCTTAGTGATGTTTTGAAATTAAGATAATAAGAATAAAATATAATTCCTTTAATTCGAAAGTATGAATTTATACTATCAATTATTTTAGAAGTAAATAACATAGATACTATAAATAACTTTAATATAAAAGAAGAAAATGAAGCTTATGGGATTAATTATTAGTTTCTTTTGGATTAACTACCCTTTACTAAAACTAAATTCCATACTAATTTCACTAAGGTTCATCTAAACTAACAAAACAAAATGTTAGCCACACAATGCAAAGTAAATGCACACAAAAATAAAATAGAGGAGTAGGAATAATTTAAATGGGCTCAGCCCATTTTTTTAAAAAAATGCTGCGATCATTGCTGCTATTGGGCTTTGGCCCAGAAAACTTTGTGTCTTTCTATTTTTGCTGCGGACAGGGGTTGGTGGACGATGACTTGAGAATAATATGTCGGGCTTTGGCCCAACATGTGGAGGAGACGAGTCGGTCATGCGATGTTAATGCGTAAAAAAGAAAGATAAGGATTAGTATGCAATCAACAAACAAGGCTAAACATGTATAATAAAAAAATAAAGTGGGTATAACAATAGCAGGCAAAAGGTTGCAACGAAAAGGAAAAATCAATCTAACACCTAACTACTATATTCTGTTATAACTTGTGCATTTGACAAAGACTTATGCTTCCATTTGGAACATAATTACCGTAACATAATATCAACAAAACATATTGAGATCTACACTAGCACGTACATATTCGGACAGAGAACTCCCTTAAGCAGATCTGATTTTACTAAGCAATCTAATTATTTTATATCCACATTTTTTATCCATTCTTGAGATTTCAAACAAACAATTGGGGGTTGCATTAAGTGGAAGGAGGTAAATCAAAACAGATTTTGCACAGGCTAGTGACTTCTTTAAATAAATATAGAAAGGTACTATAAACTCTCTCTCTCTCTGAGGCTATTTATAAATAACTCTCTCTCTCTCTCTATACATCTAGGTATAAAAGCATTATTAAGTCTAATGGAAGCTGCATTTTAGTGAAAGAGAGAGCGATATATATATATGAAAAAGAAAAATGAAGGCCTTCTAATATATAAAAAAAAGACACAGGGTTTCCTGCAATTGACATGCAATCAAAATAGTAGTGACCCAGGCACAACATATAAAGAAGGTTGCTAGCGATGTAGATAAGCATCAGGAAAGCAATTAAAGAATAGAAGAACAGCAAGTATGCTTTTACAAAGAGGGTGAATTCAACCTAAGCAGGCTTCAATCACAGAGGGCAAAACCGATAATGCAAGTAGCAGTAAAGGCATTTGAAAAGGAACTTCTCGAGTATTTTTATGTACAGACATTAGGTTCTCGCGTCAACAATCTCAGGATCCAAGCCTAAAGCATACTTATCAGACTATCCCATTTAATCAAACCAAGGACTACTTCTACACAATACAGATTAAATGACATGCCCCAGATGACAAAGAAAAACTGGACTCAGGGTAGCAACAGCCAGGAATAGCAGTGTCTCGACCAGACCATCGTTTTCAACTCATATTTTAGTTGTTTCCAAAAAGAATCCTTTCAGCAATCATTAACACCTAATCCCGTAAACCCGACTGAAATCCTACCATTTGAAAGGGAAAACAGTTGCGTTCAAAAATAGGGTGGTCTTTATGTCTTTAAAATTTCCACTTGAGTTAAAGAAGGTTTCAACAGATTCAGATTTTAATCGACACCGCATTCAAACCATTTAAGCCACTGTTCTACCCAAATTAAGGCCGAGAGACTGGGCTTAAAACAGCGAGATTTCGGGAAACAGCCATATCTTGATCATGTTATTATTTCAGTTCAATTTACCAAACTTTATTCAAAGCTGTTTCAAATTGATCGAAAGACTGAATTAAACATAAACATGCTTGACTGGAAATAAAGACATAAAAGGGAAAGGAGAATCACCTGCTTCGGGTGCAGCGAAGTGGGGTTCAGAGTCTCCGATCTAACTCGAACACTTCAAACCTCCGAGTTTGCGTGGCTCGAATTCGAAGCAGTACCACAGCAAATGAAAATTAAAAATTGATTTAGTATTTTGACTCGATATTGAAATAAGATCACAACTACTAAAGGACTGATATTTTTAGCGACTAAACTTATATTTTTAGGGGTTTTATGGCGGCTGGCCAACTTCAAATTTTTAGGGGATTTTGTGCTGCTAAAGAAAAAACTTCCATATTTTGAGGGAATTTCGGTGACCAAAAGAACTGCCCCGTCAACCCTCCAACTAGAGATTATTTATAGGGTTTATCTAGGGTTTGCTTGGGTTGAGAAATTGAAAATTAGGCGGGATTTTTGGTCAATAACGTTCAAATCTACTATGACAACCATCAGAGACCACGAAGAAAAGAACAAAAACCCATTAAAACTTGTACCCGAAAATACGAAAAAGGGACTGATAAGAAAAGATTTTGTTTTGCAAACAGACGATCCATTAAACCTTTCAGATCGTAAAACAAGAAAGAAGGAAGAAGAAGACAACAATTGACCTCTTGCAACGGTCGAATCCAGGTGGGGAGTACCGAACATTAATTTCCCTTCCCCAAATTGACCATGCACGGTCTGGGGAAGGTGAAAGTTGGCTGTGCCTTTGCCATTTTCGTTGAAAAAAAAAAAAAAAAAAAAAGAAGGTGAAGAGAGAGAGAGGCGATGGGGGTGGGGCGTGCGGCGTGAAGGAAATGAGAAGGGAACCCTATTCCCTTGTTTTGAACGAGAATTGGGCCGCCGGGTCGGGTTAATGGCCTGGGTATGAATTTTAAAGTGTGGGCTGATTTGGGTATTAAAACGTGGGTTGGGTAGTGAATGGGTCTCCGGATTGGGCCATTGAATTAAAATATGGGCTGGATGAAAGGCATAATTTGGGCTTCTGAATTTAAGTAAAAGACCTACTTTAAATAATTATATATTAAACGTGTGCTTTAATATTTAAATAAATACGTAATTATTAGTACCAGATAATAAAATTATATGATGTCGTAATAATTTAATATTTTAAACGTCAATAGTAAATAAAAATGCTATTATCAAATTATGTAAATGCGATGTGTGTGGTAAGATAAAATCCTTGATAAAATCCGAATAATAATAATACTAGTGGTAAATAATAGTAACAAAATAATAGTAATAATAATAATAATGATAATAGTATAATAATAATAGTGATAGTAAAAAATAATAATAATAATAATAATAATAATAATAATAGTAATAGTGATAATAGCCGATAATAAGATTATGAATAATAACGGGACTACAACAAGACAATAAAATGCCGGTATTAGTAAAAGTATAAATAATCGGTTCTTAAATTGCCAAATAAATGTTTATGGAAGGCGGAACAAAATTGGAACACAAGGAGTACATTTTGCAAAATTCGGTACAGGTTTATTTTATCCTACTATTTACTACCGTTTGAATTTGTTGTTGGTTGAATTTTGTCTTATTGTATGACTGTGTGTACTATCCCTATATTTGTGCCTAATTTTTAGGGATAATGTGGTGTATTTGTACATTTTTTGGTTGGATTATATATTTTTGTTGAGGTGTGTACATTTTAGAGGGAGGACAGTACCATTTTTGTACAATCTGGTGAAATTTTTGTTTGTTACTGAAGATTTTTGAATTTTTGGGGGGAATTTCGGTTGGAGAATATTCCTTTTTGTCCATTGGAACCCCTAGCACGGATTTCAGCCTGTAAATAAGTTTGTTGCTCTTGTCTTAAAGGGACTTCTTTCCTTTGGTTGGAAAAAAAAAAGCTTACATCTCTAAACGACACCCTCTCTCTCTCTCTCTCTCTCTCTCTCTCTCTCTATATATATATATATATATATATATATATATATATATACACATTAGAAAAATATACTATAAAGGGAATGCTTTAAAAAGGAGACAAGTTTTCCATCCTCCGACAAGTTTTTTAGGCTCCTATTCTAGTGTTGATCTTGGATTCTATTCTCCCATTTGGCCTTTAGGTTGCCCCCTAAAAAGGTAATCATTCATCCTTTTGCCTTTCATTTACTTATTCATACAAGTTGATGGTTACTGTTTTATTCATACTTTTTTTATTATATATATACAGTTTTATATCTTGTTCTGATTGTAAGGCTGTAAACTGGTTCAAAATATGGTTCAAAGTGTTCATTAAGGTCTGTTTTTAAAAGCAAAATGAGTAGGTAATGTAGCTGATTGATTAGTTAAGTCACCTATGATAAGTCTATGATTTTGTATAAGTTAGAAACTGACCAAAAAGGGTATGAAATGGCTTAAAAGGGAGAATAAGGATAAGGCTGAGGGGATTTGAAGTTTGGTTGTGTTCTGATTTTTGAAGTTCATTTCTGGGGTGAAGTTATGAGAGTGTGGTATGAGTAGTGAGTTACCTGATTTTTTCCATTTCATTTTTTGACTACTTGCCTACTTTGTTAAGCCATTTTTTGTTATTGCTCTATACAGTTGTCAACCATGTAAACCCCTTTCCTTTTCCCCTCCTGATTGTTTCTTTTCTTTTGCTGAAATTCTAATCAGTTTAGTATTCATCAAGTCCAAAATAAAATCAAGTGCCTTTAATCCTTCCTTTTTGTGTTTATTAATCCTTACCCCTCTTGTTTGATCAGTGTTTGGCCTAAAATGAATTCACTGTTTTGTAGAAGATAAAATATTGAGTTTTCCCTTACATTGTTTAAACACAGATTATCTTTGCTTGAAAGTTTACTCTAAAAAAATGTGTTCTAAGTTTTGTTCTAGTTCAAATAAGGGTTATGAAACTATTTGATCATGTCTACGAGTCCTTGTTGTTTGAAAGTTTTCATAAGATCATGGAGAGTGCCTTTTCTTGTCTATCATGTTCTAGTCATTATTGATCTTTCGGTGGTAGTGTTATGCCTTGTTATTGTCTAGCCATTTCTCTTTTGCTTAAAGTTTCAAAAAACCTTCAGGCTTCACATATTTTGACCATTTCTCACTATTTGTTATGCATTCCCCATATGGTTTAGACTGAATTTGGTTCTATGAATTTGCTTTGATTCACACATACTGTCTTTGAGTCACTTGGCCTCGCATTTTTGCATAACTGCTTGAAACTTGCCTATGTTCTTTGCCTACATGTTATTAGGTTTCACTTATCTTCATAATCTGAAGGAGAACCTTGACAAACCCCCATTTGATGCTTTTCTGTGTGGACTTAGACATGAATAAACCTAACATGTATAACTATACTTGACTAAGTGCCTTAAATGTCATCTTTCTTTGCTTGAGTTTAAGTCTATCAGGTATGATTTCATCCGAAAATTGCACCTGAGGTCTTTCATGTGTTTAAGCAGTCTCACCATTTAGTTACATATGTCATCTATGCTAAGACTTGTTGCCTTAAAATTCTGTCCTATCTAACTACTATAAAAAAAAATTAAAGATGTGACCCCCCCCCCCCCCCCCTATGAATGACAGTCTACATGAGCTTTGTGATCATCCTATGTGTGGTGTTATTCCATTTCTGTACTTGTGACCATTCATTCAAAGGATCACACATTTTAGTTCCTCAAGTTTCCTGTGTTGAACCCATACCTATAGGACTCAATTCCATGAATCTTGTGTGCTCTCCTGTTGAATATTGGCAATTCTCTCAACTTGCATTATTCAAACCTTTTGTTTGTGACCTCCAACTGCTAAAACTAGCTACTGAAGTTTCTCTGTTGTTGAAACTATCCACTAATCTCAACACTTAGTATTTACATTTAAAATTCTAGGACTTGCTTTAAAAAAAAAAACTAGTGAACCAACCTATGTTCCTTGCCTATTCTTGCGCATAAATTGTAAAACTTGTACTATCTTGAACTTGTCTAAGTTTTTACTCATGTGCCCTGTTTGAACTTTGTCATAACTAGGCGATCTTTTGTTTAAACTTGAATCTATAAGCTTTTGGAATACCGATTGGAATTGTGACTTGATCATTCTTTTAAACCCACGAACCAAAATCTTTTTTCTTAAAGTGTATCTTGTTTTCTGCTATGTGCTACATGTCTATCCCACCCCTGTGTTTCCCCCTCCTACATGCTCAAACAGCCCCCCTAGAGGACACCCTAAGCCCCTGCTAAGATTGATTGTGTAGCTGAAGCTTGTTTCACCTTTCTAAAAGATTAATGTAACTATGTGCCTTGGTGTGTGTCCTGTAGGACTCTTCTGGTATTTGCATCTAAGTGTACATGATTTGAGCACCATGAAATAGCTTAGTGCTTAGTTTGTTTAACTTGGAGGTTCTGTAAATAATTTGCCCTCTAGTCATTAGACTTTCCCTGGATTTTGGAAGATGATCCTACTTTGCCTAAGTGTTCCATTTTCTGTTTTTGCATTACATATGGGACTTCCCAAGTATTAAAGGATTGTTTGAACCACTATGACTCAAAACTAATAAATTTGAGGAAGTTATCTGAGCATTAGACCCTTCTGAATACATTTGTTGTCCTCATTTCTGTGCATATTCTCTTGACACTGCCTCATTTTGCATATGCATGACTGCTTGGCATTATTTGTTGGTCTCTGGTGTCTTTCTGGGGGGTTTTGGATGGACTCTCTGGATAGCTTAAAATCCCCATACTTGTCTGACTGATTTTAGAATATGTTGGGCTTGAGTTTTGTGTATTTCATGAAGGATTAGCTTGAATATGGGTGGGTATGCCCTTCCAAGAGGTTTTGCCCCTCATATTCAAGTATATCTATGGAAACTTAAGGGTATACATGTCCTTATACCTGGAAAACTTTGATAGGATAAAGGGTATATCATGAGGTATACCAGTTATACCATTGTGGTAACAAACTTCAAGAAATAGGGAGAAAGAGAGGAGTATACAAACCTGTATATCGCGTATATTTAATTAAATGCTTATTATTACTTGGGTGAAGCTCGTAATTGGGCCTTAGAGTTTGGTCCTGCTTATTTTATTACTCTTTGGACGACTGGGCCAGTCTCATTTTGTTCGTTTATGGTCAATCTAAGTTAATGTTTGGGCTTAGCTTAAATGTATATGTTTTTCTTCAATTTTGTCATAAGCAATCAGGGGGTCATTTTGCAGTATTTTAAAAAAAAATCAAATTTTTGGATTTATACTAATTATGTATACCTCTTTTATTTTCCAAACCCAAAATCCGTTGATGGGCTTCCACGAGGCCCATCAACTTCAATAGATCGAGTCAAACTTCAAATGGATGGGCAACGCAGATGGAGCATACGTTGGATCTAGAATTGCATTTTTCTTCCTTCTCTTGGGCTTGGTCGGCCCAAGTCCCTCAAACTCTTACATTTCTTGCCTTTAAATCGTAATTGCATGAGCTTTAAATTTTACATTTGGAACCCTTGTGCTTAAAACCGTATATTTGAGTCGCCAAAATGCTTTTACACGTTGATTAACATTAATGCTAAAAATGGGAACCGGACTGATCGGACTAACAAGGATTAAATCTGCTTGATTTGAAAAACCTGTGGACTTGAATGAACATCTTCGGAACTTTTGGGACTGGACCGATGGGGACTGTTTTGAAACTTTGCTGGACTGATTTAGTAAAAAAAAAAAAAAAAAAGGAAGCATGTGCAAACGTGTATAGAATTTTATAATAAGACTAAAATCGGTATAAAATCGAATAACTTAATTAAGTATACTACGATTTATATATAAATACTATAGTATGCCCAAAAACTATTTTTCATAAAACTATTTTCAAAATACTATCCTTTTTTCAAAAAATCTTTTTGGGTGGACTTACGCAGAGTCCTACTTAGGCTAAGAGCCTTCGGGTATTAGCCTAGGTGTTCAAGTCCGACACCCATGCTCAATTTTGAGCAAAATTATGCTTTGATGATTTCTTAAAATATATACTTTTGCATGTAAATGACACTCTTTTATTGCGGAAATCTAGACTTAAGCAATTTTTTCTCTAAAACAATTTATAATCATAAGGTAAACTATTAGAACTCGTAGGTAAACCGCAATCGAGCGGATCCTTAATACCGGGGTGCCTAACACCTTCCCCGGGGATCACCAGAACCCTTACCCAGACTTTGGTAGATTAGGTTTCTTTTAAATAGTTTTTAAATGAACCCTTTTCGAACTGGTTTTCCTAATTTCCTAAAAATTAGGTGGCGACTCTAAAATGCATCCTTTAGAGCACCATTAAGTGGTTGGCGGGTTTTTCTGACTTTCCCGGTACAATTCACAACCGTACTTCTTCGGGACACCTCCTTCCTTTATGAGGTATGTGTGAGCCGGTTAAACTTAGAAATTCCCAACGCCCGCTACATACATATCAGATGGAGTATTTGATATGTACATCCTTATACCATGCTCCTTGTATATCCCCCTTTTTGAACGTGTTCTCTCTCTCTCTCTCTGTTACACCTCAGAAATTTTTGATTTGTTGCCTTGTGGATAGGCTAATGTGAGCTTAAGGTGATTATGAAATCCTTACGAGATTAAGGGAAGTATTAGATAGCTTAAGGTGCATACCATAAGATTTTGAAGTTGTACGAATATATGAGCTTTAGTTGTTGAAGAAAGTGAAATATAAGTCGTGTTCGGAAAGGTTTTCGCTATCATTGAGCTAATATTTATTTTGTGATGTCTTGAGGGGCTGCTATAGGGCCTATTGTATGGTTAATGAAGTATTATGTAAGTGCCAAGAAGGTTCCACGAGGATTAGAAGTCAAACGAATCAACGAGAGAAAGTTTCGCATAACTGGGAGTTATACGGCCAGTTATACGGTCTGTATAACTTTATATGGTCTGTATAAGGAGGGCCCGTATAACATGACCTTCACAGAAAAGGTCATTTTCTTGGCGGTGTTATACGACCACTTATACGGTCCGTATAACTTTATACGGTCTGTATAAGGAGGTCCGTATAGCTTGACCTATTACAGAAAGGGACTTTCCCATGGTGGTGTTATACAATCCACTTATACGGACCATATAATATTATACGGACCGTATAAGTCCATCGGGCTGAGTTTTAATTTTTTTTTATATATAAATAGAGGGCCTTGGTTCATTTATTTCATTTTTCATTTTCCACAAGTCTTGAGAGCTCCAAACCCTTCTCCAAGCATATTCCACTCCAACCCAAGAGAAAACAAAGATCAAGAGGCAAGAATCAAGATACTATGTGTTAGAAGCCTTGCTAGGGTTAGTAGACTACAAGAGATTGTATTGAAGCTAAGGTTTTCACCTAAGTTGATAGCTGCACCAAAGCTCATTCCTATGAGATAAAAGGTTTGTTTTCATGCTTATTTCATGTTATCATGAATGCTTGGTTGTTGAAGAACTTGGGTAGAAGAAGAAAGTAGAAAATGAGGGCTAAATGTAACTTTTATGATATTTTTGGGTAGTGAGCTAACTTGAGTCATGATTCTTAGTATGATCTGGGTATAATCTTGCTATGGAAGGTAGTAATAGTGATAAGTAAGCATTGTATGAAAATGTGCTAAAAGGGTGTGAGGTTGTTGATATAAGTTGAACATAAGGATGAATTTTGAAGGCTTAATGGAATGTGATTACTTGATTATGATGTTGTGGGTGTATTATGGATGTTTGGGACTTGTTTTGCAGTATGGTGGAAGTTGATGAAATAGGGGAAATGCTGCCCAATTTTCATTAGATAATGAATTATTCTAGTTTGAATTTAAGAGTATCATTAAGGCTTAACCATGGTATGAATCCTTCTAAATGTAGATCGTTCAAGCTTCGACGGTGAACGTTAAGTAGTTAAGAAGACAAAGAGGTATGTAAGGCTAACCCTTCTTTTATTAAAGCATGGTTCCTTTGCTATGTATCCTTTCATGAGTTCCATAATATCTTCCAAATGACTCTATCTCTAAGATTACCAAAGCTCATGATTCTCGATACTTTCACGATACTAGTACCTCCTTTATATGATAGTTGATCCTCTAAGGATAGATGTAACGAAAACGATGATGGCAATGATGTTGATGATACTTATGGACTCTTATGTATACGTGTCTAAGTATGTATGACTATTATGTGACACCGAGCTTATATGGCCGGGTATGATACTTATCGCGTGCGCACCTTTGCAGTTGGGTACGGATAACACCGAGCCTTGGCATGGCCAGGTATGTATAATCACCGAGCCTTGTCATGGCCGGGTATGTGAAACACCGAACCTTCATGGTCGGGTATGATATGGATACGAATACGAATACGAATATATATATACATATATATATATACATGAATAAGCATTAGAAATGGAAGGTCCCTATGAGAGACTAGTAAGTAAATATGATGATGGCTACCAGAGATACAAATGGCTCTATTGCCTCCTGATTCTCCTATCTTATGCTATTCCTTATGCTATTTCTTATGCTCCTACTATGATGTTGATCATGCTTTACATACGCAGTACATTATTCGTACTGACGTCATTTTATTTGTGGACGCTGCGTCATGCTCGCGGTGGACGGGAGACAAAGCTTCGACCTATAGATTATCCGTTCGGATCGCATGTAGAAGCTCCATTTCATCCGGAGCTACAACTTTTAGGGTATTATTCTTTTGTGTACATACATATGGGCATGGCGGGGTCCTGTCCCGCCTATATGATGTTACATACTCTTCTTAGAGGCTCGTAGACAGTTGTGTATGGTTAGATGTCTTGCAGCCTTTTCGGCTCATATATTGTATATTACTTTGATAGCCTCGTCGGCTCGTGTATATGGATATAGGCATAGTTGTTGATGTTATAAATGTGTTGCTGCCTAATGAGGCTAGTATTATTGATGTATGTAAATTATGAGTAAGCCATGTGGCTCACCTAGACGTGAATATGAGAGTACGATGAGAGGTGCCCGGGTGGGTTAGTACCGAGTGCCCGTCATGGCATATATATATATATGTATGGTTTGACTCTCTCTCTCTCTCTCTCTCTCTATATATATATATATATATATATATATATATATGTATGTGTGTGTGTGTGTGTGTGTGTGTGTGTGTGTGTGTGTGTGGCGCTCACCTAGACGTGAATATGAGAGTACGATAAGAGGTGCCGGGTGGTTAGCACCGAGTGCCCGTCGTGGCCCTCCCCGGTTCTCTCTCTCTCTCTCTCTCTCTCTCTCTCTCTCTCTCTCTCTCTCTCTATATATATATATATATATATATATATATATATATATATATATATATGTTCTTCCACCCACTATAATGCGCTCTCTTTCTATGGAGTGCTTTTGGAGAGAAAATCCGAAGAAATTGGAATTCTATTTCGTATATATATATATATATATATATATATATATATATATATATATATATATATATATATATATATATATATATATATATATATATATGTGTGTGTGTTCTTCCACTCCCCTATAATGCGCTCTCTTTCTATGGAGTGCTTTTGGAGGGAAAATCCGAAGAAATTGGAATTCTATTTCCCGTCCGTGCTGCGTTTATGTGCGATATCAATTGTGTATCTTAATGGCAGCAAATAGCCACTTTGAATTAATTGTCTCCTTTATGAATAGTTGTAACCGTTCCATTAGCTGAACTGAAATATTTTTCTTTTGGCGGGAGGAAAATTAAATGTTAAACAGAAGTAATAGGCAAAAAAACTGACAAAAAAAGATAAATGTAGATTTTACGTTGTTTAGCCGCACTATCTTTTTTAGAATTGAGCTTACTAAATGGTCAAGGTTATTGGATTCGAATTGGTCATCGGATTTCGTCCTGCAATTAAAAAAAAATCGATTTGGAGTCAGTATGGTAGAGTTGAATCTAGAGCAATTCGCCCTTAGTGACTACAAAGCGATTCTGGTCATGCGGTCAATGAAATGAAGGAAAATCATGCGAAATTAGGGTTTAAAGTCAAGTGACGCAAATAGACATTGCAAATCTTTTATATTTATTTAAATTTTTTATTGTCAAAGTTACCTGATATATATATATGTTGATAGGAGCTAGTAGGTGTCTATTAAAAAAGTCACCATATGTACAAATTGATTCATACATTGCAGCTGTATACTCACAATATGTCCAACAATTGTAATAGTAAAGTCAACACACATTTTAATCTCCTTTTCTCCCAAGTAAATATTATTACTTTTTGCAAATATTTTAGCTTTGGGAGATTAATATGACCCACAAAACACTGAGTAATGAATTAAAGTAAAGCATTTTATGATTATTAGCTTTTGACACGAAGCATCGTGTGCATCTATTAAGCTTTTTTCCTTCTAAGCATTATGGTTTTTAGAATGTCATAAGCACAATGATGGTAAATAGATGAAGATCATGTTAAATAGTGTAAAGCAAAACTTAGTCGCACTTTTCGTACAAAAACACATAAAAAGGAGGTAGTAAAACTCCAGAAGTATAAAGTACAAGGGTGAGTATAAGTAAATACAGAGAAAATATTCCATTGCTAAAAGACCCACATACTTTACAGCCATAGAATTAGAAACACAGCTGCCACTGAAATACGAGGAGGTTACTGGTTCTATACTATAAAGATTGTTTCGATACATTTTAACTTGTAATTACAGATTTTTTACATCATTTATAATTTTATATCATAAATTTCTCACTTATAACTATTATCTTATAAGTACTTTGTATCTCTCAATTTTTATGGCACATTTTTTTGTAGTATGTCCTAGAACGAATATTATTTTCTTATATTCAGAAGAAAAAAAAATTAAATTTGGAATTTTATTTTATCCTTAATTAGATGAATTATAGTCACATAAACGTCTAAAAACTTGTTTTAGACCATCAATTTTTCTAAATAGTGTCTTGTCAAATGATATCATATAAATTAAGACACAAAAGCGTGATTTCATATACTCCCTCCATCCCATATTACTTGGCCACATTACTAAAAATATATGCCTCAAATTACTTGTTCATTTACAAAACCAAGATAAAATTAATTAAATATTTTCCATCTTACCCTTAGTATTAAATATTCTTGAAAAATAGTTAATATTGATTAGAATGTATTTATTGGATAGAGATGGGGCTAAGGTAGTAAAAATACACTTTTATTTATAATTTCTGAAGGGGCGTGCAAAAAGAAAAGTGGTCAAGTAATATGGAACGGAAGGAGTACATTTTTACACTCTTTGATTTATAGAACTTTAACTCTCATTTTTCTTTGTCTTTCTTGGTTCTTTGTTTTCTATTACTCCCTCCATTTAATAATAAGTGACTCTTGTAGCTCGTGCACACCCTTTAAGAAATTGATTACTTCTAGAAAATTATGAATATTTTTACTAACTTACCCCTAATAAATGCTTAGAAAAGAAAAGTTATTTAATGATTCTTGATTATAAATAAAAAGCAAGAGATTCGTTTCGTTTTCGGCAAAGGGTCATTTATACCCCTGTACTCCCTCAAATTAGTTGTCTGCATCCCGTTCACTTTTTCGCCTTTATATACTCTCACCGTTAACGAAAGGTCATATATACCCCCGACGTTAACGGCCCATTTAACGGTGACACGTGTCACAATCTGAACGCGCCACCCTTTTAAGTTTTTATTTAATTAAATATTGGACCCACCATTATTTTTTTTAACCCAAACCCTCCCCATTACCCGACCCATGACCCCCAATTCTAATACCAAATGAAGTAGGAGTAAATATTCTTCTTCACCAACATATTTCTCCATTGACATAAGCTTCAACAATGTCCAATTAAGCTCAATGTCCAATTAAATTTTGAAAGATGAGCTTTAAGTTAAACTTACTCTTCTTCCTCATTTCTCTATTTGTCGTCTCTCACTCTAATCTTTATGTTGATTTTCCCTTTTTTTCCCCATCTCCCTCCTGCAAAAAGCTTCCAATATTTTCTCCGTCTCTTTAAAAATTACATTTTGTATTACTCAACAATCATTTTATCTAATTCCTTGGTGCATTAATTTGTAAATGGGTCCTCCATAAATTATGGAGAATTGTGAATGGGTTACTTAAAGAAGGCATAAAATGTTTTGGGGTGGAGGATTAAGTTTTGGGTGGGTTTTAAAACGGGTTTAGGGGGCGGGTTATAAAATGTTTTTTGGTTGGGTAGTGATTAAAAAAAAGGAAAAGAAAAATGTTGTGGGTCGTTGATTGGACACGTGTCACGTTAAACCGCCGTTAACGCGGGGTATATATGACCCTTTCGTTAACGGCGAGGGTATATAAAGGCGAAAAGTGAAACGGGGGATCCGGACAACTAATTTGAGGGAGTACAGGGGTATATATGACCCTTTGCCGTTTCGTTTTTATGCTGACCCAAAAAATAATAGAGCATGTCGATAACTAATGTGCGCATGCCTTGTCTTCACCTTGATCTATACACAACGGTCTATTTGTATATTATACAAGTGGATATACCTTGGACTATCATGCAAGTATGAGTATAATTTTATATGATGATTGTATATTCAATCACGCAAATATAAATATAAGTAATCAGTGAGATTATTATTAAGATAAATTAATCAAAGATTTTGGGTTCGAGCATCAGAAATGGAGTTACATTTGATCGAAATTACTTTACGCGAATTTTGGATTAATTATCAGGTCTGAAAGCGGCTATCAGAGCCACTGAGTGAGGAATTAAAAAAAAGTATACTGATAGTGAAAATATTTTTGCACTATTAATGTATGTCGTATGAGCTCAAGTTCTGGTAGTGTAGCAAACATCATCTAAGAGTGATTGCAAGTAAATTTGTTTAATAATTAGATTACACTGATCATATAAAAAATCGTCACACTATTTTTTTGTATAAAGGGCAGCTCGGTGCACTAAGCTTTCACTATGCAGGATGTTGGAGAAAGGGCCGGACCACAAGGGTTTATACACAACTTTATCCTGCATTTATGCAAAAGATTGCTCCACGGCTCAAACCCATGACTATCTTTTTGTATATATCATTTATATTCATACCACATGCAGTATACAAAGTTATTATAAGTGATATACATAAAAGGTAGTGGTCAGATTAGACAGCTAAGCAAAGTGGACCTGTGCTTGGAAAGGGACGACTGACTGTTAACATTTAACGAACCTTCACTTTGGCTAGGGTAAACTTGTTAACCGGTCCAATTAAAATCGATAACCAAACCGATTAAATCGAACCGAACTGCTTATTGCCTCGGGCTCACTGGTGTTTTTCTACCTATCCTGGTTTTCAAATCTTTCGATTAATCCGAACCGGGCAGTTAACGGTCAATTTTCTTTTTCTTTTCTTTTTTTTTAACTTGTCGTCAAATGTTGGGATCGGACTGCCGGGCAACGGTCCATTTTGCGAAAATTTACGGTAGTTGCCAATCCAAACGCCATTTTGCCTCCCAACACCCCCCCCCCCCCACCCCCACACACAAACTTTTTTTTTTTATACACTTTAACCCATCCCCCACTCCTGTATAAACCCTTCTCCATTTCCAATTTAATCCACACCAATTCACTCTCTTTCTCTCAATTATAGTTACTTTGCAACAATTAGCCACTTTAAATTTCTCTCAATTAAATATTATAAAGTTTTATTCTAGTTTCAATTATTAATTTTGCAATTATAAAAAAAAAAATGTTGGTGGAGTTGGTGATTTTGCAACAATCCGAAGTAGCTCCAAAGCTTTGGTGGATTTGCAATTCTAACCGCCTTCACTTTGGTGGAAATTAGTCCGGCAATTTGGTACCTTCGTTCCAACTCTATCTTTATTTTCCGCTATTTAATTTATGCAATTTAATTCTAGCAATTTAATTTGTTGCAATTTATTTTCTTGTGATTTATTTGCATGTGATTTAAATTAATTCTATTTAATAATGTCGAAGACGTGGTAAGTAGTAAAGAGGTATTGTTAGGCGGGCTTATGGAAACATTTGGAACGAAACACCTAATTTAGTATGGATATTGGGGAAATAATCCACTTTTAGATCATGAGGTAATGCAACACTATACCGCACTTAATGAAATTGATGATGATGATGACGATGATGAAACACAAGTTTCCCGAAAATTCCAAGAAGATAAAGTCCCGTACGTACATACATAAGACAAACCGCCAAAAAACTCGTAGGCCAATCGCTAAAATTTGAAAATTTATGACTAAAGATAAGGAAAGACAAACAGCTACATGTAGTTTATGTAAACAAGAATTTATTTTTAGGCAACAAACTAGTAAGGATAGTGTCACGACCCAACTCCGTAGGCCGCGACACGTGCCCTAGTTGGACACTCATACGTACCTTAGCCTAAATTAGCAAATTATTACAAATAGGCAGAAATAATACTTTAACAAGGTCAAGTGGGCATGCCGCAATGCAAGGCCGATAAGGCCGTCACAAAACATAGATAAACTCTAAGCGTACGCAAATATCACGAAACATATACGAACCCACACCACATGTCTACACTTACGGGACCAAAGCAAAATCATATGACGTGACAGTGGCCCCGCCGTATCTAAAATAAATACGAACATTTGGCAAAAAAAATTTTATACCAAAACACGGACCGACAAGTGGAGCATCAAGAAATTGAGAAATGGATAACCCAAACAACAGATCCGCAAATCGCCGTCAAAACATTCGCGCGGCACGAACGCAGCCCCCGAAGAAAGCGGGTCAAGACGGAAAATGTACCGAATATGTGCGTAGAACGTAATAAATAAAATCAAAATCGTAACGTAACGTGAAGTGAGGAAGCATAAGATACATAGGAATCAAAATGCACACTTTAAAATCATAAGTACGCATGCGTAAAACATATGCAAAGCCGGCCCCGCTACGGGACCCTATGAATAATGCAGGCGCTCCCTCGGTCCCGCGCCAACACAAGATACTTCGCAGTAGGGAATATCTCCGAACAAATCATAACATACCAAGTGGCCACATCAACATAATCACAGATATCGTAATAAGCGTACATGGCACATCATACACCACAACCCATGTACGTATATACCGCGCCCCTCACACCGGGCGCGGCGAATAATGCAGGATAATACGCTTGAGAACATATCCCGGCTCCGGTGGGGAAACATCGGGGCATCCACGAGTGGAGTAGTGAGAAACTAATGCAATAAAAATACCATAAAAATTTCCGCAGACTCAACGAGGCATAGCAATGACAAATCAAAGTAATGAATCGGACGGAAGCATAGTACGTACCTTTCGGACATCACGGCGGATTATGTCAAATAACTTTCGTAGTCGAAGTACATATCAAAACATTTCATAGGCTTTGACTAATATTTAAAATGATTTTTGTTTAGCAATTAAAACATTTCTAAAGCCGTCGGAAACAAATCGTAATTACAAAAGGATAAAGTCGGTAAATAGTGGACCTCACCTCGGTCAAATGAGGTGGCGAACATAGAACATGCATATCGAACCTCATAATATCATTAATAAATGTTTTAGAGTAGTCGAATTGAATTCCTGGACAAGTTTTATACGTCTAAGACCATTCTAGCTATTCATGATCTAGTCAAATTCAATCCTACCGAAGAAAAGGAAAATTCTAACGCAAATTCCAGGAAGTAGGAATATCCCCGAGGACCAAAGTTGAGCCTAATACCCTAAGACGCGCAGAAGAAATAGGAAATTCTTTACATACCTTTTGCGCTTTGTTACGCTTGTCGAAACTCCAATCCCATTTCGTCGAAAATCTGAATGGTCATAAAGGGACTACCACTATTCATGCAAGTGGATATTTCAATCTTTGTTTCCATCCGGCTACCGAAATTTCGGCAAGACTTCCCCTATAAATACGACACCCCGAGAATTAAACTCCTACAAACAATTGCCAACAACCCAACAACAACTTCAAAGAGCATCGACAATTACTACAAACCACACAATATAACATAACTAGCTTACTTCCCGACATAACGCGACGCGCTTTCCATTTCGACTTCATATTTTCAAATCAACATCAACATGCTCTCTTTTCATTACGGATCAAGATCATTACAATATAATTTCGAGCGTTTCATAGATTTCTTCAACATATTCTCAAGACATACAAACTTGCTATCAAAGCCATAATTCCTCCAAATCTTCTAATCTTCAACATACATATTCATAACATATTTCCATCTTCCAAATTCGTCAACGATTATCACAATACATCTTAACAACTTAATTACCATAATATCATAGAATCATACAAATACGACATAAGCTTCTTCATTCCATTTCAATGCTAATTTTCATCATTTACATTATAATGATCACAATAACGCGACTAACACGTTAAACAAAATAAATCCATCACAATTCTTTATCACATACCACACGGCCAAAGGCCAATTTCCAACTTCATTCCTTTTCCATTCAACTTTCATTTCCAATACAATTTCCACAATAACTACAACTAGAATTCAACACAAAATCCAATATAACTATATTGCATACATTCCGCCATATGCATGCTTTCTACCATGCAAGCTTCCATATTTTCATGATTTCTACTCATCTACATATTCCACAACACAAACAAACCTTCAAAACATAAATAAAAAGGATGAATCCTTACTTTTTCTTCAAACTTCTTCACTTCCTCAAGTGTTGAATCAAGAAAACCAATGCTTATTCTTCCAACCCAATTACGCCAAGTTGTAAAGGAACCTTGAATTAGTATAAATGGCACAAGAAAACAATTTTGGAAGCAAGATTAAGAGACTTGGAAATCTCTTCTCCTCTCTTTTCCTATTCGCCGAGGGCCCTTCTCTTGTGCTCTTGATTTTTCTTTTGTTTCTCGAATTTTTCGAGCCTTCTTGTTCCCCAAATAATTAAGTGATCACATGCATGATCACACGACCACTTCAAGGGTCAGTCAACCATGGTGTGGCCGCCACCCCTTACACTTTGGGCCTCAATTTTTCCTTTTATTTTTCTTAGCCCAATTGACGATGGATCGTTTCAAATTCACGGGATTAATTTACACGATTCCGAATTTGCCCTTAACCTTCCTTAGTATTTCCGCATCAATATTCCCTCAAACATTGCATGCACACTAAGTCGAATCCAATTAGAACCTTAATTCCTACCATTCCAACTTGTTTCCAATTTTTCCGAATACGCATAAAATGCGAGGTATAACAGATGGTGGTACGGATTCACTAATGGGTCATATGAGATCTAAACATAGGGATGTTTGGGAAGAGAAAACGGGTTCAAATGTGGGGGGTATTCAACAAACAATAGACCCACGAACCGGTAGAAATTTTAGCTATGCCAAGAAAAAGATCGTATAGAAATAGCTAAAATGGTTGTTTTGATGCTCTACCATTTTCCTTTCCTTCAGGTTTGGGGTTTGTTACTTATATTCAACGTTGTTACAATCCGTTGTTTGAGGGAATTCCTAGAAGTACTTGTAGAGCGGATATTATAGATTTTATTTGCGCCATGTATTTAATTCTTTAAATTGTAATGTTTCTCTTACCGCCGATTTAGGTCTTAGTCTTAACAAGTTAGATTTTTTTGCTTTTACATGTCATTGGGTTGATGATAATTGGGTGATGCAAAAAAGAATTATAGCTTTTTTATATGATGAACGGAAAGGTAGTCATGATGGAAAAAATTTAGCGGATTCAATGCCAACTATTATGAATTTTTGTAACATTTATAGAAAAATACTTTGTATTGCTTTAGATAATGCTTCTAATAATACAAAGGCGGTTGATCTTTTAAAAAGGGAATTAAATCCTTCGCTAAAAAAAAAAAATCATGTGAGATGTAGTTGTCACATTTTAAACTTGATTGTTAGAAATGGTCTTGACTATTTTGAAGATTCTATTCAAAAAGTTAGAAATACGGTTGCTTTTTTTTTTTTTTTTGTAATGCTAATAAGCAAAAAATGAGAGATTTTAGGAATTCTTGCGTGCAAAATGGCCTTAGACCTAGGAAAATTCAAGTAGAAGTTGACACTAAGTGAAACTACACTTACATTATGTTACAACAAGCATATGATTATAGGATTCCCATACAACAAGTTCACAACCATTTTAATACGGATAGTGATGATTGGTTAAATATTATCGATTGGGAAGATGTTAAGGAATGTATTGAACTTTTACAAAAAATTTACAATGCAACTCTTGCTTTTTCTAGACAATTCTATCCCACGGTAACCGAAATTTTAGCCTACTTAGCGGAAATAGCTAGAGTTTTACAAGAGTATAAAAATAAATCCGGTTATCAAGCGGCTATTTTTAATATGACAATAAAATTTAAGAAGTATTTTTTTCCCATCCCAACTTTATTTATATTGGGTTCTCTTTTTTAAATCCTTGTTTTAAAATGTCTTATACTAGAGGCATTGGTTGGTCAAATTTATAACTATTTCGAAATCGACGAGGAGTTGAACAATCTTTACATGACGCCGAGCTCGCGATTGATGCCGAGTTTAGAAAAAAATTTAGTCATTATTCTACTTTGAAGAAAGTGCTACACCGTTGCTCTTACGCCCTACTACTTCTCAAAGTAGCAAAAAAGGGCTTGTCGTGCTCGTCAAATTTAAAAGTTTTACATTCACAATCAACTCCTTCTCATAATGCAAATTTTGATGAATATCACCTTTATTTGATGCAGCCAAATGTGGATATCAACCAACTAAATGATTTGGACGTCTTAGCATGATGGAAGAAATACAAGACGAGTCATCCGATACTTTCAAGAATGGCTCGAGATATCCTTACGGTTCAAATATCAATCGTGGCTTCGAAAAGTGCATTTAGCCAAGGAAGACAACAAATTGGAGACCATAGACACTCATTATCCGGATTTAGCTTGCAAGTACTAGTTTGCATTCGCGATTGGATTAGATCGGAGCGATGCAATCAAAACTCAGAAGTGGTGGAAGGCGAAGAGGAAGAGATTGAAGATTTGATAGAAAGTGGAATAGACCAAATGGAAGACTTTGAAGATATCTCAATGACCGAATATAATATTGCGGATATTAGCCAAATGATTGACACTTTTTTATTTTATTCTTGTATTACTTTTTTGCAACTCATGCATTATTTGCAAGTTAGAAAAAAACTACTACTTGCAATTAAATGTTATCCATGAATGAATAATATATATGGCTCATTGAGCTTTCTTCTATTTACTTGTGTTCATATTTTTACTTATATTAAGTAGGAATATCCTAAAATATACTAAGTATATACTTATAATATACATCTACTTAAATTAAAAAATAGAAAGTTATATACTTGAAAAATAACTTAAGTTATAATACATATAACTTATATATATATATATATATATATATATATATATATATATATATATTATAAGTAGCTAAGCATATAAGTTAAATTTTTTCTAAGTTTATAAATTTCTATTTTATAACTTAAGTATATTTATATTATATATATTCTTAGTATATTTTAGGTATATCTAGTATAAATATACTTAAGTTATAAATAGAAATAACTTATAACTTAATATATATATATATATATATATATATATATATATATATATATATATATATATATATATATATATATATATATGATGTTAGTTAAATATATAAACTTTAGTTATAAACTTATATAACATATATAAATATACCTACAATATACTAAGAAATACTATAATACACATATACTATACAAAAAAACAAAAAAAAGGGCTTTTTTACATTTAAAACCGGCTGGTTCCGGTTTCCAATTTTGGAACCGGTAACCGGTTCCAGTTTTTTGACGAAAAACCAGCCTGTTTTCTAATCGGTTGCCGATCCAATCCGGTTTCAACCGGTTAACGGGCTTAGGCTAGGGTGATATTTGTGGTTTTCTTCTTGTCACAACTCCTTGTCATTATTATGGAATTAAACAAGTTATCCAGTCATAACTTAACACTGCACAAACATAAAAAGAACCTACTCAAAATTTAAAAATAGGCTTAATGTATAGGCAACCCCTGAATTTTTTTTTTTTCATTTCAAGACCAACCAAGTCATTGCTCCTATTGAACACCCGAACTTTTCCTTAAGTGTCTATCAAACACAATCTAATTTACATAGTATTTTATCTTCAATGTAGCAACATGTTAATATATATTCTAATTTAATTATGCCCTTTTTTAGCTAAGATTAACATCAATTGAGAGGGAAAAAAGAGTAAGCTCTTAATTAAGCTGGCAGTGAAAGAGTAGAACCAGTAGAAACCGACATATCCATGACCTAAAGAACAGCTTACCACACGTCTAGAATATTACTTTATCTTCATTACCACAATTTATTTTTTGCTTCTAATAAAAAAAGCAGATTTAGAGGGTTTGATAGACATACTTGAGGACGAGTTCAGGGGTTCAATAGGAACAACTGAGGTGTCAAAATGGAAAAAAGAGACAAGTTTAGGTGGTTGCATATGCATTAAGCCTTAAAAATACTGCAGCATGTTGTGGACTAAATTAAAATGGAAGGTACTTAAGTACTAACAATAAATACCGGATAATTAAACAAAAAAGAAGAATATTAGGAGACCAACGCTGAGGCTCAAATTAAGGGTGTGTTTGCTATGAGAAAAAATAATTCCTTAAAATATTCTCATAAAATGTTACTGTTGGAAAATAAGTGATTTTCTTACTTAGTCCAAACTTATATTTGATAAAAATAAGTTAATCCCAATAGTTTTGTATATATACCTAGGCACAAACGCTTTGTGTGTGTGTGTGTGGGGGGGGGGTAGGGGTCCCCGGGGGGGGGGGGTGAAATAGAAGAATGGTTTTTACAAAATGTTTCCAAAACATATTGACCATCCAACTAAATAATAAGATATTTTTCAAAAATCCCTCCATATCAAACACACGTAAAGGTTTACAATATCCGCGTTTATTAGTCCCCAAACATTGATATTGTATAGATTAGAAACTTACCGTTTTCATTCTAAGTTCTCTGGAAATTTTATGAATAAATATTAACTACTAATTCGTGGCAGGTTGGCAAGTTTGTAGTACAATAAATTCATTACTTCTTTACACGTACGATAATAAATAGATTCTTTGTAAATATATAGGATTTGTTCTTGTGACATTATTTATTGATTGACACACCATGAAAGACAATATCTAGTTAATTTGATGTGATAACTCAACCACCCAATGAACTCTCTTGCAATGTGCTAATGCACCAAACTACTCTGCATTTAAGGTGTCTTACGAGTTACGATATTTTCTTACCCCTCTGACCAAAAATGTATAGTATAATGAGCGGGTTTAACTGAATCATTCTTCATAAAACCTTTAAATATGTATAAATTTTTTTATTTATTTCAGTATAAATAATATATGTTCTGAATTTGAAAATAAACTGAAATTTTAGAAAATCTCAATAGTTTTGTATATAAATGTGGATTCGCCTCTCTTCTAAGTTCTACACACTCAAAAGATGGGGGTATATTACACTGTCGTGTGGGAATTTTTTCACCATAAGATCACTTTACCTATTATAGAAGGTGTGGACATCGAAATTTTTCCTAAAAAATGTTTTTCAAAACATATTTGACCATCCAAATATAGCAAAATTATAAGATATTTTTCAAAAACATTTATATCCATATCAAACACACCATCAGAGCAAGCTACAATATCCGCGTTTATTAGTCCCCAAACATTGATATTGTATAGATTAGATATCCTTTTCATTCTAAGTTCCACACACATTCAAAATAAATATTAACTACTAATTCGTGGCAGGTTGGCAAGTTTGTAGTACAATAAATATTACTTCTTTAATATACATAATAAATAGATTCTTTGTAAATATATAGGATTTGTTCTTGTGACATTATTTATTGATTGACACACCATGAAAGACAATTATCTAGTTCTCTCTCACATATAAAATGATTGATAACTCAACCACCCAAGTGGTTCTCTCTGAATGTCCCAATGCACCAAGACACACTCTGCATTTAAGGTGTCTTACGAGTTAAGATATTTTTGTAATCATTAAAATCTATTTAAATTAGACCAGTGGCAGATTGATTTGAATTAAGATGTTTAACTGAATCCATTCATCTTGTCCTAGTGGATTAGATGCTCTTTGATAAAAGGAAGATGATTTTAAATTTCCGGTTTATGTTCAAGTGGGTAGCTCAATCTTATGTTCTGAAGACTTTTGAAAAATCATCGAAAATAAACCACACTGTCCTATGTCAAAACGGAAAAGAAAAAAAATATGCTTCGGAAAAGTGAATTGGAGAATTGGTTTTCACCTTCCGAATTAAAACTTAAAAATATATAGTTATATTGTCATCTTCACTGTTACTTCAAATCTTTTTCATTTAAGTCTACACTCCGACATTATAGTCTTCAAGGGTAGGCATTGTAAATCAAAATTTTGTAGACTTTATAAGACCTAATTCAACCCATCTTCAAACTCAATATCATTGCAAGTTTCTTTGAGGCCACTGTACCTTAAACTCTACCACGCTATATGAAGGCACACATATTCCCTCGAAAATACATCTCGTATATCCCATAAACTCATGGGTATTCAAAAAAAGAGGTAATATGCTACGATATTTCGACAAGCAAATATTTCTGCAAGAATCCACAATATCCTTTCATGGAGATCAAATAAATCAAAGAAAAGTACATATTAAATCCAAATCATCCTACGTTCGAGAAATAACTACTAACGGCCCTCGAATTACAGAAATACTAGGAAAGAATCTATTGCGTAAATCGCAATATTCATCAATAAAATCTCTGCTTCTTTATATTTTGTTTGTGGTTGTAATTTATTTTCGCATGTTAAAATTTGTTGCAAACAAATTGGCACGCCCAGTGGGACCAAATCTGTCGTTCATCTCTTCTCTCACAAATCAGATCAAATCTCTAACAATGGGGGCAATCTATAGAGACAAATATCTTGTTATCTATCCAAGTGGTTCTCCATTAAAGTCGTAAGGGAGGGAGGCGCTCCAAATAGTCTCTCGCCAAAGCCGCAATTGTGAAGGAGATGCACTAAGTGATTCCTCGCTAAAGCTCCATGGTCGCAGAAGGAAAATTCTGTTGTATGGGCAAGTAAAAAAAATAAATCTTCCATAACCATAATGTGCCATAGCTGATTTATGGAATGAAGATTTCAGTTCATTCTTTTCCATGGAAAGTTAAGTGCTGGATTTGACTTCCATTTGATCCGATGTAAAATTACTTTAATTTCAGCAGTAGTATCTTATGAAGAATGAAAATAAGGTAATACGGTTGGGCCGCGATTAATTGTTCTCCAAGGTATCAATGGAAAACAAATTAGAAGGTCAATTCATGTACCGACGTATGTAAAGGTGAAGTGTTTTGGTATTACTTCAAGTCTTGTCTTCACAGTTTGCAGGTCTACACCTCGACAAGTCTTGAAGTAGGGGGCATTTGTAGACATCAAAATTTTGTGGGACTCTACAATTTCAAACTCAATATCATCAGGCTTTGCGCTACTCGTATCTTAAACCCTAGATCATTCTTATAAAAGTTTACATATTCCCTCGAAAAGAAATCTCACATTATCCCATAAACTCGTGGGTATTCAAAAAGAGAGACAATATGTACTTGATATTTTCGACAACCAAATACTTCAAGAAGATCCACAATATCCTTTCATGAAGATCAAATACATCCAAGAAAGTCCACACACATTCAAATACAAATCATCCTACGTTCGAGAAATACGCTACTAACGGCCCTCGAATTACGGAGAAATCCAGAAGAGAAGAATTAAGGGAATACAGATCTTGTACCCCCAATATTCATCAATAAAATCTTTGTTTCTTCATATTTTATTTGTGGTTATGTACTTTATTTCCGCATGTTAAAATTTGTTGCAAACAGTAGGCATCCCATCTTTTTGATTAACCTGATATTACAAATTATTATTTACTCCCTCCGTTTACTTTTACTTGTCCAGTATTCTAAAAATAGATTTTCACTTTTACTTGTCACTTTTAGCATATCAAGAAAAGACAATTTCTTTTTTTCTGTTTTATCCATAGTATTAATTACTCATTTCAAATTCATTAAAAAGATGCACCAATTAATATGGGTATCATGGAAAAATTAAGCACTTTATTTATTATTTCTTAAGGGGCGTGCAAAATCTATAATGGACAAGTAAAATTGAACGGAGAGAGTATCTCAGAGTGTAGTATAACTTAACCTCTAAAAATATGCGGGCGTTACCATAACGTTTTCTAGAAAATTTTCGCCTTAAATAGAAATCTTGAACTACAACTCATAACTAATGGACATTGTACTGATTCCTAGATCATAGCCTGCTGTTGGGGAAACGTTATCAACTACAGTGTGTATATGTTAATTAAGCATAAGTTATTAAATTTGACCTAAATAGTTATATAAATTTACCTCATTTGAGCCATTATAGCCAAAATAGTTTGGCAAAAAGACCTTATTGATATGTTAAATAAGAGCACATCTTTTTTTATACACATGAAAGTTTTCCCAAGCAAATCTCTAGTATAGATCAAAATTCTCTATTTACGAGATTTATAACACTTCATTCAGTTCTAGATACTAATCGTTTTATTTACCCAAAAAAAAAAAAAAAAAGATACTTATTAATCTTTTTGATATAAACTGAATTTATTTCAAAGTTTTGACATTTTAAAAAAAAGTTATTTTAAATAAGTTGAGTGCCAATTAAGTGAAACGCTTTAAAAAGAGAGAGAAAATAATTTAGACAGATATTCTTAAGATTAAAGGCTATTAATTAGTATTAATATTTTTCTTAAGGTGTCAATAACCTTAAACGACAAGTAATAATTACTATAGACCCGAAGAAAGTATTTCATATAATATCAAGGTAGAAATAGTACAAATATTTGGCAACAATATTGAAGGACAAGTAAGATGTATGGTGATAGATAGAACTTTGATCCATGAAAATTGGATGCACGTACTGCTGCGATGTTGTTCTCTAATTCGGTGCATATAATATCACACGTTAATTCTTTATGGGACGATAACTTAAGAACTGGAGGTCTTTGGGTCCCCATGGCATTGGCCTAATTTAGAAATAAGAAACCAAAACCCTTGTGACTGTGGGTCACTCCCTCTCTATCCCCTAATTGGTTGATGTAAAGGCCTAATTTATTAGAAAGAGTATTGAAACCAAAACCCTTGTGACTGTGGGTCACTCCCTCTCTATCCCCTAATTCAGAAATGGATCATGACTTTTAACATGTCATGCTAAGAAACGAACTAATATACAAATTCGACAAAAAAGACTCCAAGGGGAATTGATCCTACGTCAAGAACATGTGCGCTGAATCAAGGTTCCTTCATTGCCGTTGAGCCAATAACTTCTTTTAGTAATGGATTCCCAACTAGCAATTTGTGATATAATTAACAGACTCCCAATATAAATACAGGGTTCGAGCTATCGGGTGTGGTTTCCCGGGAACCCACATCCATTACACTGGATCCGCCCCTGCCCTAATTGGTTGATGTAAGTTATCGACAGCAAGTGTAGTCAAATTCACTGTAATTTACATGGCATATAATGTGCACACACATATATAATAACCATTTAACCAATATATACGTATAAAAAAAGATGTATATAATTATTAGTACAATTTAGTTGATCGTAGCATGTTGTTGCTACATATGTAGTGGCGAAGTCAAAATTTTCACTAAGGGGGTTCAAAATATGAATAAGTAAACACACAAAGAAGCCAAGAGGATTCAACATCTACTATATCTATACATGAAAATAATTTTAACTTTGTATATATAGTGTAATTTTCCGGGGAAGGGAGTTCGGATGAACCCCCTCACTCCTACTTGGCTTCGCCCCTGTACATATTATCCGGTTATATCAGGCTTGTTGTAAAGAGCTGTGTTATTTAAATTTATATACTAGTTGGTGCAAAAGACTTAAACTCATCATATAATAGACTGTGTCACTCCATAGGAAAATATTGGTCTCTCCAGTAAAAAAGAAAAATATTAGTCTCTCAAGTAAAAGATAGTGTCATCTTCGATTTTGACACTCCTTTAAGAAAACCATTTTATAAGCTATTAATCTATTGAATTAAGGGTAAATTTGGAGAAAAGATACCTTCTCGATCCAAATTAATTTTGCTAAAATGTAGAAGTATTTTAGACTGGAAGGAGTACTATACTCTCCCACGTATCCAAATTGCACTGTCTCCCACTCTCCCACTCTCCCTTCATTTTGCTGGACAATTGGTGAAGTAAAATGTGATACTACTAACTTAGACACGCAGTAGTATCACTAAGTATTCACTTTCATTTTTTTCAAGTTCTGGTTGTTTCATTTTAGCAATACTTCTCCATGTTTTGTGTTAATTTTTCTCCTTGGCAGAAAGAATCCAAAAAGAAATTCCATTTGTTGTCCAGTTGTCCTAATAAGTTGCGTTGGGCATTGAATGATTTCAATCAAACTTTATCTTGGTTCACATGATCCACGATTGTAACGTCACTGTCCTCCTTGTAGACGTATTAATGCCTACTGTTGGCATTGGCCACCTTATAATAGGGAAAAACAACTTGGGACGTTGTTTCAGTCCATAAGTTTTAACTTGGACATTGTTTTTGACTTCTCCGATATAGCCAATTCTTAATTATTTGTAAATCATTGTGAATCAAAGGTAAAAAGTAATCGGGATGTTCAACTCTTTGAGGTTCTTGTTTAACAAGATTAGAGGTTATATGAATACGCGCATACATAAAAAACTAGCGGTCTATGCGTCGCATATTACCAACACTTAGCATTATAAAGGCATCTACGCGTATATAGTTGTCTTTGAATGGTGATTTTATATATATATATATATATATATATATATATTATGTTCAAAGACAATTAATATAATATCAGAAGTTTGTCGGTTCCGTATCTAAAATTTTATTATATTAATGGTTGCTACGAATACAAAATCGGCAAATTTATTAATATTTTTTAAAAAGAGAAGACTTGTTAAAAAGAAACTATTTTCGTCTCTTTTGAGATAAAACAATAGCAATATTTAAGCATCGTCATTGATACTTTTAATTTTAATTCGATTAATTTAAAAGTGTAAAATACTTATTATTTTTTATCAAATTTTGATTTGGATAATTCTAATTTAAATTATTAAATTAATTTTACATGTTTAAAACAAAACAAAGTAGAAATTGATTTTCTATTTAAACGAAGAATACTATTTTTTAATTTTTGTAAATATTCTCGGTTTTAGCTCATTTTACTTGTCATGTTGTCTTTTGTATGGTTTTTTAAGAAAACGTCGATTAGAATTATTATTTGACTAATTTACCTTATTCATTATTTGATTTCCATTTGATATATATTTTTCTACGACATTAATCTCTTTCACATTTATTGGAGTAAGAATAAAAATAAAAAGTAATTAAATTCTATCTTATTTTAAAATATAAATATTTTAAGTATATTTATTTTAGTAAACATAACAAATAAATGACATTTAAAAAGCAAATACAATAAATTTAATAGCTAGATAGATTCGGCAGCTAATATAAAAAAAGAAAGAAAATTGTATGGTTTGAGTACCTAACCTTTGAAGAAAAGAATTTCATTTGCTCCCACTAATGAATCGATACGCACGCAATGAATCCATCATTATTGACTTAATGAGATACTTTGGAAATTACATGAATATTGTTTGATTTTTTTAATATATGGGGTGCATTTTTTTTTGGACATTATTAATTTGCACTATTTTTATGCATATATATATATATATATATATATACACACACACACTATGTTCAAAATACGATTAATATAACATTGTAGTTTTATCTCAGTATCTAAAACTTTATTATATTAGTGTTTACTACGAATACAAAGTCCGCACTTTTTTTTTGACATTATTTTTTTTTTTAATATGGCTTCACTTTTTTTTTATATCGCTTGATTTTGTTAATATGGGGTCCACTTTTTTTATCGTGAGTTTGGGAGACGGCGGCCCACTTTTTTTTACTTTTTTTTTTTTTTTTATATATATATTGCACGACGTTGTTTAAGTATGGGGTCCACCCTTTATGGGCACTTTTTTTTTTGGACATTATTAGTTTTGTACTATTTTTATGCATATAATATATATACATATATTATGTTCAAAACACGATTAATATAACATTGTAGTTTGTGCTCTGTATCTAAAACTTTATTATATTAGTGTTTGCTACGAATAAAAAGTCTGCACTTCTTTTTTTTTAATATTATATTTTTTTTTAATATGGGGTTCAATTTTTTTTTTAATATTGCTTGATTTCGTTAATATGGGGTCCACTTTATTTTTTTCCATGAGTTTGGAGATGGTGAGTTCCAATTTTTTTTTTTTGCTTTGGTTATTTAGTATGGGGCCCACCCCCTTTTTTTTTTAAGGGACAACTGACGATTTAAAGATGAGTCTAAACCCATGCTTTATATAGTTTCTTCCTTTTTT
>NC_081346.1:63459762-63553580 GCF_029784015.1 Lycium ferocissimum | reverse complement strand
GAAAGTTGAGCAAGCCCTAAGAGGAACCAAAAACCAAATATGGGCATAAACCTCGAAAAAAGGATGATTTAAGGAAACGTTTTCGGATGATCTGACTTGGAGGGGCCAAAACGATATTATAAGTTGGGAATTTGGAAAAACACCAAGAATGAAAGTTGTAGATAATTGAAAGAGATTTTCAACCATAGGTTGTGGGCCCTCACACAATAACGGGATCAAGAGTTTTTACTAAACGAAGGCGCAGTCAGGAAAAAATAAGGGGGCGCGAACGCGACCAAAGGGGACGCGAACGCGCTGAAGGAAATATATGTCGGTCCAGGCAGAACCTGGACCGTTCTATGAAAGGGGGAGGCCCCCTATTTTTCAACGGACACCCAAAACTTCCTCAAATGTTCCGAATATTCCTTAACCTTCACCACCAACTTTTAGCCCAAAACCGGGTATAATTCCCCGAATCCGGTCCGGACGGCGTATAGTTGCGACTACAAAATTGTGTATTGAGTCTTTGTGGCTTAATTTCAAGGTGGAGGAGTGAAGATATAGCATTATTATCGAGGGAAAGGTATGAATCTCTTTCTATTTGTGTTAATATCGGTTTATTTACGAAGAAAGCGTGGTTAAATAATTGTATACTGAGTTGATTAGTTATGAAAGTTGGAAAATAGCATGTGGGCTGTTCTATGGAATACTTTGGAGTTGGAAATATTATGGTTAATGTTGGTATTGTTGTGATTGTTGTTGGTTGTTAAATTGAGAATTCGGGTTAGGCATATAAACAGGGGAAATCTTTGCCCGATTTTTGACAAGATATAGAATAGTATGATTTGAAACTTAGAACAAGTGTGCGATAAAGAGGCTAACGTTAGTGTAAATCCTCTTAAATGTAGACTTGCGAGCTCGGACAAATAAGCGTAGCTAATAGGAGGTTGAACAGGTATGTCAAGGCTTGTCCCTTTCTTTCAAAGGCATGACTCCTATATTGTGATACCATAAATGCTTCCATAATATCCTTAGTGTCAAATTTGGAAGTCCTTAACTCAAGGGCATGGCTCCTTTTTCTAATAATCCATACATGTTTTCTAATTGCCCGTATTTTCCAAACCAAAGGTTTATGATTATGTGAACTCTTATGATAACAACGATGAGCATATTTTCACATGATGACAATGATGCCAAAGAGGAGAATATTTTTCTATGATGACTATGATGAGAACGATTTCATGTTTAAAGGTTTCAAGTTTACGATTTCAATGACGATATAAGAATGTTGAGCTAATTCTTGATTTCTCAATTTTATTCATGGATGATGACTATTTTTAAAGATTCCAAAGTATATGTGTCACACCCTAATTTCTGTTAGGGTGTGATGGGCACCCGACCCTTATTTAGGGCCGAGCGAACCCGCTGACTAACCTAATATATAACCTCGCCGCTTTCAAATCATGACACAAATATATACAACAAAATTTATCGAAGAATAGTATGCTTTTTTTTGTTTTTCTCAAATCAAATAAAATCTTGCAACATATGAAACTTATAACACAACGCATAATAATATACCGGCTTACATAGCCATTTACATAACCGACATCTAATACCCACGACACTGTCTGCAAAGTCTCTAACTCAGAACAAACTGTCGTAACATAATGTTTTGACTCGGCAAAGATCCGAAGGAACCGGAGCTCGCCAATCCCGCCGGAACATCTTAATAATATCCTCGCTCTATCCGGGGTGTACCGCGCATGAAACGCAGCCGAAGAAAAGGGGGTCGATGACGAATATGTACCGAGTATGTACGGTATGAAATGTAGTAAGTTTTTGGATCATACTAAAGTAAAGAATACGGAAAATCATAAAATTTGCCTTCGAAAAGATTTATCATGCATATCAAAATCATATAATCATCATGTATACATATAGCGTGTCCCGCCCTCTAACGAGGGACTCGGTAGATAAAATCATATCATAAACGTATCATTATGTCATCGTACATATATACCGTGCACCCGGCCTCCACGAGGGACTCGGTGAGTAAAATCATATCATAATCGTGTATGCGTACGCAGATATACATACATATACATACCGCACCCCGTCCCTCTAGTGAGGGACTCGGTGAATGGGCCGTGTTCCGCCCGCTAGCAAGGGACTCGGTATGCCATCCCGGCCGCCATCTCCATCTCATCACATCATCATATCATCATACATATATATATATATATATATATATATATATATATATATATATATATAGCGTGCCGGACCTCTAGTGAGGGACTCGGTGAATAATGCAGAGAAGTTGCACGAATGCGTACCCGCCCGGACTCGGTGAAGGACATATTGAGTTTGCGCGAGCGAGTAGTGAGAAACCATATGCATATAAAATCATAATCACAGACTCAATGAAGTGGTCTAACCGGAATGTCATTTGAAAATCGGACATTAGTTAAATCAAATATCTTTCGGACGTTGTTCGGAAGCATAGTATATGTCATAGACGTATTAACAAACCATAGGGATCATAACCGTATGCTAAACCAATCCGAGTCTGCCTCGGAAAGTTACAAACTTTATTCATCTTAGAACCTTCTACGAACAAATCGAAACGATCCGAGCCTTTCTGCGAAAGTTATGGACGTTCGTAGTTTCGGAATCATTTATGAAACAAACTCTTTTTGAAAACAAACTTTTATGCAATCTTTGAAATCCATTAATGCGAAAAACATAAAGACCATAATTTGACTACATTAAGAATATGAATATCAAGAACAAATATGGATCATAAGCATGCTCGGACCGCAAGAGTAGAGTTACCTCGTAATTCGTGTCATAACTTATTTTTAACTAAGACATGCCAAAAACAGAAGGGGCGAGCTTTACATACCTTAGCCGCTTCCTAAGCTAATCCGAATTCAAGTCTCGACTCTCCAAGGTCTACAGAACGTCAATAGATATTGGATATTAGCCATAAACATCTAAGAATCCAATTCCAAACCATTACTTTTTCTACAGAAATTTCGACAGCATTCCCTTATAAATTGGACATCCCCGAGAATTCAACTCGGCCAAATCAACAACAACCAAACCAACAACCATACTAACAACATCCATAGGTGATTCCAAACGCATTCTAGCATTAATAGTTCCTTTCTATACAATTCGGCAACATTTCATTTATATTCAAATAAACTACATACGATCAAGCCAATACCAATGCTCACATATTCAAGCAATAAACCGAGGTCATTCAATCAAGATTCAAAGACATTTCAAGCTATCCGCAAAGTATTCAAATCAGCCCATCCATTCACCATGCCACCGAACCCCTCCAAATGCAAGAAAAAACAATCAACAATACATTTCTTCCTCCAAATTCATCAACTACACTAACAACTCATACATTGGCAACATTATCCTCACAAATCCAAGAAACTATAATAAAATCACATTAACTCCAAATCAGCCCACACGGTTTTAATCTTCAACTTGGATCATTAAAACTTCATTTCACATCATAGAATTCACAACGACAACAACCAAACGCTAAACAAATTAGTCCCCCTCTTACTACACAACACAATACACACGGCCAAAATCCAACATACACGGCCAAACCTCAATTCCAACATTTTATGAGTTTCATTCATTTCTACACATTACAACAACACACAAACATGCTAAATACAATTAATTCTTCACTTCTATACAACCACACACACACACGGCCTCAACACATTACACACGGCCACACACACAACACCATGTTTTCATGAACTTCTTTTATTTCTACATTTCACAACATGTACAAATCATCCACAACACATGAAAAATGAGATTGAACCTTACCTCTCACTCTTGTCCTTCACTCGGCTAGCTTGTGTTTGTAAGAAGGAATGTTTTTCTTGCTTCAACAATTACTCCATGGTGTAGAGGACCTCTCAATTAGTAGGAAAGCTAGAAGAAATAATTTTTCCATGATCAAAATTGAAGAGACAATTTTCGGCCATCCATGGCCGTTTCTCTCCTTTTTTTTTTTCTTCATATTTCTTGAACTCTCTCAAGTGGAGAATGATGAATGCTTGCTTGACTTAGTCATCCATATATATATATATATATATATATATATATATATATATATATCTATAAAAATGTGCACATGACCATGCACATGCTCCATGTCTTTTTTTTTTTTTTCTTTTTCTTTTCTCCAAATCTCTAGAATTTTCCTAAGTCACAAAGGATGAAGAATGATGAATTTGTCATCTTTTAAATAACATGTACTAAGCTTCCTTGTGGCCATGGCCCACATCACATGTGGCCGGCCACATGCCTTCATTTTCATGAAATAGCCAACTTTCCATATTGAACTTTTGACCCCAAATTTTCCCTAATAATCCATGCCAATAAATCATAGACAACTTATGTCTTAAAACAAAGTCGGAAAAATAGCCTTGTCTTTAACTTGTCGCAACTAACTTAAAATAATCCGACGTACAAAATGCGAGATATAACAATATGAATTGACGCCTTACGAGATTTATGATCCTATTCTATGCTTTCTCTTGATGTTATTCTTCATTGATAGCCTCACCTTATAATAATTGTTCCTTCAAGGTGAGACAAAGCGATGATGATTATTCCATAACATAATCGGAGGTTACCGACCTTACGTCACTCCGATAGATACATGACTTTCTTTGGGCTCTCATGCATGCTGCTTATATGATATATGTATATGTATATGGGAAAAAGGGAGAGCGTTATATACGCGTAACCACCTGATCAGTTGGTATAATATGACATGATACCGTCCCGGACGCGGGATGCCCGGACGCGGGATATATGTATATGGATCGGGCTGCACGTTCCGCAGCAATATATTATATGGATCGGGCTGCACGTTCCGCAGCAATATAATATATATATATGGATCGGGCTGCACGTTCCGCAGCAATATAATATATATATATGGATCGGGCTGCACGTTCTGCAGCAATATAGTATATATATATATATATATATATATATATATGGATCGGGCTATACGTTCCGCAGCACTAAGCATGCATGGTACCCGCCTAAAAGGCACTCAGATGTACAGGTTACTCTTTTATCTCATGATATGCTCTATATTTCCGTTATGTTACTATTCATGCTTTGTATCCTTTAATATGTTATTACTCATGCCTTACATACTCAGTACATTGCTCGTACTGACATCCCTTCTTGTGGACGCTGCGTTCATGCCCGCAGGATCAGGTAGCCAGTCGGACGATTCACAGCAGTAGGACCTCCCCCTCAGCGGCAGTCGGTACGCTCCATTGATCCGGAGCTTCAGTCCGCTTGGTATGCCATCTTGTTACATACATGGGTACGGCAGGGCCTTGTCCTGTCCTTTCTACAGTTTGTATTCTATAGAGGTCTGTAGACAGTGATATGTAGTCGTGTCATTATGCAGCCTCGTCGGCACTTATTTTGTTGTACAGGATATATGAAGCGGCCAGATCGGCTTGCGCTGTTACTCTCGATATTTATGTTTATATGTATGTGTTGGGCGTGAGCCCCCAGTACAGTTTCTTTTATGTTGATTGTTCGGCAGACAGAATAGCACAGTTACAGATTGTACATGGGCCCAGGACAGTCAGTGAGAAGTAGATGCAAGCATAGGGGTGCTTGGCCAAAAATGGTCAGGTACCTGTCACGGCTCATCGGTTTGGGTCGTGACACAAGGATGATGCTTTACAACTGTAAAATCAGCTCAAAAGCACAAAGTAAAGGGCATCGAAAGACAATTACTTACACTCGTTTATACAATTCAGCCTCTATTCCAAATCAAAATTGTTCCATCTATATTCTTTTTTTCCGGATTTGAAGTGTTCTTAAAGGTTGAGAGCTCAATTGGAGTCATCCTCATTAAGCGATTCCTCCGAGACTCATTCGGTCCAGGCTTACTTATCTTATTTATCATTTTCCTTAGCTTATATTTACCTAATTTTATTGAAAAATTATTACTATTATTTTCTTCTCGCTTATAACAAACCAGTTTACGTATCCTTTAAACCACTAATAAATTTAACTGTACCTTTTAAGGGGTAAACATGTGTCTCGATGAGGTAATTTATACCCTTTTCGCACAAACTTATGTTTTTGTATCATAATGTCTCATAAGTTATTCTTCACATGACGTCAGTTTCTAAAGAACTTCTATCCAGTAGGCATAAGTTCGGTTGCTAAAGGGAATTTTTTTTAAGACCAAACTATTTTTAGGACAAAAATCAAAGACCATCCCTTTTTAAGGGCAAAACTTGCAATTTTATGGACCTTAGATGATCCTATTTTTGCAAATCTTCCTAAATTTTATGAAGAGAAACTTACACGAGAAACAACTATTGTTTGGATGCTTCTAACAAGCTATAGTTATAGTTTAGCTAATCACGGCTCGTAGCTCCTGATTCCTTTCCATAGGTGTATTAAGCTAAATTCATTTCACTGTATTCAATTTGGTTGTGTTCATTTGTAGCTATTTTTACACTGTATTCAATTCACTATATTCAATTCGGGTGTATTTAAACAACAATTTTATTTTAAGAAATATAAGAATATTCAGTTGTATTCAATTCACTGTATTCATTCGTAGCTACTTTACACTCTCTTCAAACAACAAAAATTCAAAAAATACAAGCGAAAGTACAAAAAAAATCTCATTCGGAATAGAAATACAGGCGAAAGTACAACACTATTTACACTAAAAAATGACAAATACACTCAACCCCCCCCCCCCCCCCAAACCAAATCTAAGTAATAAAAGAAATAAAAACACTCAGATTTGAGAAAATCCGGCCAATTGGCCATGGATTCCGGCCAGAGATGCTAACGCCAATGAAGGTGATGACAAAGTCGATCTGAAACTCGAGTTTTCCGAAGGGTTTCATCAACAAAGACAGTGAGCCTAAGGATTCGGGCTAGAGATGACGACAACGGTGGAGGGAGATGGAGACGACGTTGAAACTTGAGTATTCCGGTGGGAGATGACGGCGGTGGAGGGAGAAGAAGGCTACTTTGTTCTCAATGCATATTTCTCTCTAGTATAGTACTCTTCTTTAAATATATAGTATAAATGTGATAGGTAATTAAATACGTAGTATAGCTACGGTAGGTAATTAATTCAATTTATAGTTATGGTAGGTAAATACCTCTTAGATGTTATTTATACCATATAAAATTCCTTTTACGAACTAATAGTGGGCATTGGACCGTCACTGGCCTAAATTAAATATATTTTTTTTTGTGCAGATTTCCCTTCTTTTGTGGTGGTCTGTAATTTTTTCCCCTCAAATTGGTGGTCTTTAATATTTGTCCTTCGCTTAACACCCAGAGGTCTTGGGTTCGAATCCAGGCAGAGTTAAAAAAAAAAAAAATCGTAAGGCAAAAGTTGGGATTCGCAAGGCAACTTATATCTTAAGGCAAACTTTACCCAAAATTAGGCCTTAAGGCTGAAGTTTGTAAAATTTTAGCATTTTTTTTGTTGCGTTAAGGCAGAGTTTGAAACCCAACTTATGCCTTGGGGTCCAACTTATGCCCTGCGAATCCCAACTTATGTCTTGAGATTTTTTTTTTTTTTAATTTTTGACTGAGCGGAGGTTCGAATCCGAAGCCAAGAGACTTTTAGCGAAGGACAAAAATTAAAGACTCTAATTTGAGGATCAAAAATTAAAGACCACCCCCAGAAGTGAAGGCCAATCCTGCAAATTGCCCAACTTAAATGACAGAATGGACCAGCATAGCCCATCAACCCGGCCCAGGGAAGAAAACTGGATATGTTACCATATAACCACCACAAAGAAGCATCACATATTTTTTTTTTTTCTTTGAAGAAGATGAAGCAAGCTATTCTTTCATGGTCTCATTTTCTTCCCTCATTATCACCAACCTGCACTTTCCCAAAACCCCAAAAAACCATTTCCTTAAGGGTATATGCAACTGTAGAGTCATCACCTAAGGAAAATATATTAACTGCTAAAGAAAGAAGGCAATTAAGAAATGAAAGAAGAGAAAGCAAAGCAGGTTATAATTGGAAAGAAGAAGTAGAAGAAAGACTTATAAAGAAACCAAAGAAACAATATAAGTCTTGGACTGAAGAACTTAATCTTGATAATCTTGCTAAATTGGGTCCTCAATGGTGGGTTGTTAGAGTTTCAAGAGTTACTGGTCATGAAACTGCTGAAAGGATGGCAAGAGCTCTTGCAAGGAACTTTCCTAATATAGATTTTCAGGTAATAAAGATTTCTGCTTTCTTGTTTTTTGATTGTGAAGTTATTGATTTGCTGCTTTTGGTTATTTCTTTTTGTGATATCTGCTGTGCTATGTATGCAGTAATTAGTGTAAACTTAACTCAGAGAAAGTACTAATTAAGGGTGTGTTTGGTATGAAGGAAAATGTTCTCTTGGAAACTGCTTATCAGGAAATGAACTGTGTTTCTTACTTATCTTCTTGTGTTCAGCACGTAAGCAAAAACATTATCCTAAAAGTATATGTATATAATCTAGACAAATATTATGAGAGGTGGGGGGTAGGGGTGTGGGGTGGTGGGGATGGGGCTACGGGGTGGGGTGAAGATGAGACGTGTTGGAGGCTAGTATACTAAAAATAGATGGCTACTTTTACTAATCCAGTTTGGAAAACCAAGAGATAATTTACCATTTTGCCCTTATTATTAATTATTGGATTGGAAATTTTAAGAAATTGTTAGTGTCTGCACAACTTTTAAAGTATGTTTGATTGATTTCAATCATTATTTAGTAATAATTAGAGGAGATACAATAAATTTGTCATTCTATTTATGACTCCTTCAGGGGTGTGGCAAGTCAATACAAGACCAGTAAAAATGGACGGAGGGAGTAATAAAGATTTGTGCTTTCTTGTTTGGTTTGATGGTGAAGTTTATAATTATGTGTTTTGGACTTTTGATCATTAATTTTGTGATATCTGTGTGTTATGTATGCAGTAATCAGTGTGAAACTCAAAGAAAGCACTAATTAAAAAGACAGCCTATTCATCCGCAAAGTAGTATCTGAATAATTGGGGTTCGGATAAGAATGATTATTAATGTCATAAAAAAGTAGTACTAAAATTGTGGCTCGTTAATTGAACTTAAAAAAGGGAATAACTACGTAATAAGAGTGAATAGAGCTTGTTCATAAACCCGGGAATCGGGAATCGTTTTGCTATTGAGGATAGAAATATATTCTTTAGCCTCACTTAGTTGAATACAGTTCTACTTTCTTCTAGTGACTATAGACATATAGGCGTTGGAGTAATTTGATAATTTGGGTTCAGATAGAGTGGAATGGTTACAGAAGATTCATATAGCAGAATCCAACTTTTGTTGGTCTTAAGGCGTAGTTGATTGATTGATGTGTATAATGTACTGAAATCTTTGGGATTTATCTTCAAAACTTTTACTAAGGATTTATGCTTTGGCTTTTCAATTATCAGTAGGGAACTTACTGCCAATGCTTTTTATCATTCTACATGAATTTGCTACCATGGTCAGGGCAAAGAGTCTAATTATCAAAGAAAAGATATATCTGCAGCTTTACTACGGGCGTTCTGTATAATTTTTATCTCATAAGCTTAAAGTAGTATTTGATTTGGATTAAGAGGCTTGTTAAGCAACGAAGGATGATGTTGGTTGATTAAATCCAATTATTCTTGCTAAATTTAGTTAATTTATCCTGGTCCAGTGGCATAAAGATTTCAAGACACATTCTTAATAATCAAAAGAGGTATAGATTTCAAGACACTTGATCTCCAAATTGCGGTACCCCTAATTCCTGAACTTACCTATAAAAAAACTCCTGAAATTAGGAAATCAACTCAGTGCACCCCTCAGTCTTGGATTGCATTCGATGTTGATGTCAAAATCTAAAAGGTCAAGCTGCCTATTTAGTTTCCAACATTTAATAGGGACCATTAGAGTATATTTTGTACATAATTTAGCTCCAACAAGCAAATTGGCATGAAAAGCATTCCTTCCATTAAGCGGAACATGAAGAATATAAAAAGATGTTCAAGCATTAGGAGTTGCGGAGGTTCATGAAAATAGGGATGTTATAGGTTTCCTGCAAGACTGTGTTTAGAGTATACAACAACAACTACGCCTCAGTCCCAAACAAGTTGGGTCGGCTATATGAATCCTTACTGACCATGTTTCTCCGTTTAAGCTCAACTCGTGTCTTCATCATATGATGTGTTTCAAGTATAGCCGTGGAAAAGTATAGTTGGGGAGAAGAAAGTAGCAAAGCAAGTGAACTATAGGCCTTTGTAGCAGTATTCATTTTTTCTTCGGGTAATGGTGGTGCCCGGGCCAGCTTGTGAGCACCTCAGTTAACCCACCATTACCTACCACTTCCCACCAACATAGGTACCGGGAACTCAAACCATTGAGCCTTAGACAGATGGGAAGAATTGACCTACCATATTTTTTCCTCTATAACAATATTCATTTTTATGAGAAGACTAGGGCTTAAGAGAAGCTGTCTTCTAAAGCCTTTATAGCAGTATATAACTATATATCTTGCAGAGCTTGCATAATTTATAGTTTCTATGGAACTGCCAGATCTTTTCTCTTGAACCAGAGACCTGAAGATAACTGATAACCATATGATAAATAATAAGCAGGCATCTATCAGTTTCCACTGTAGAAATTTCCTCTAAAGAATATCAGCCCCAATACTCGTCTTAGTTTCCACTATTGATTTTCTTTGTTTGAAATCATAGCTTTTTTTTTTTGGGGTGGGTTGGTGGAGGGGGGAAGGGAAGGGGGTGTTCAGTTTTCTTGAAATCAATTCTGCTCCAACCAATGAAGGCTTCCCTATAAGTTGATTTTAGGACAGCTGGAGGTTGTATTACCTTGAATTGGAAGGGGATAAAGTGTATTTAACTAATGTAGGAATTGATTTTTCCGAAATATTTTGAGTTTTGACTGACTGTAAAAGTTTCTGCAGGTATACATTCCATCTGTACAGGTCAAAAGGAAATTAAAGAATGGATCACTTTCAGTTAAACCGAAACCCCTTTTCCCAGGATGTGCGTTTTTGAGGTGTGTAATGAACAAGGAAATACATGATTTCATTCGAGAATGTGACGGAGTTGGAGGCTTTATTGGATCCAAGGTTGGAAATACGTAAGCATCCATTGCTGTCCCTATGACAAGTCACATGTCACAAGTTTACAAGTATTACTTCTTCTCATCTGTCCTAGCCTTGGTGGTCAGAGTTACCCAGTACCTGTCTTTGGTGGGAGGTAGCAGGTACTTCGTGGAATTAGTCGAGGTGTGCGCAAGCTGGCTCAGACACCATGGTTATAAAAAAAGCTTTACAAGTATTACTTGGTCAAGAAAGAGGATCTGTCTTCGATTTGTTTGATATGTCGTTGCAATTTTCTTTGGCCGTGTGGAGCTCTGTTCTTTATATAAACCAAGACCCACGTGTATGTGTCTGACGCAATGGGACCTATGTTAATGGATATTAACATAACATGAGTGGAAATATCCTAAGCTAACTTGGCCTAAGATCGGAAAGTTTTACTTAAAAATAACTCCCAATCAACTTTTGTATAGCGTGTAAATGTGTTTATTCAGTCAGCTACACTGAGGTCTTTCTATGAGATGAGGGATGGATGTTGACAAGATATCAGAATTCTGACCAAATTTTATGCCAATTGCTCAAGTGAAATTTGCAAGGATATCTAATCAGTTGGCTGCCTTTAGTTGAAATGTACCTTTTGGTCTCCCTTTATACGACTTTTATGTTATTTGTGTCTACGTGCTCATTTCTTTATTTAAAGGGTTAACTTACAAGGTATCCCAGGTTATTTCCTCAGTACCTAAATTTTTGGATATTTGCAGAAAGCGGCAGATCAATAAACCCAGGCCTGTAGATGAGGATGACCTGGAAGCCATATTCAAACAAGCGAAGGAAGAACAAGAGAAAGCTGATCAAGCTTTTGAAGAAGAAGAGCAAGGAGAAGGAGGTTTAGATTCCAAGCTGACAAAAGATTCTGGTATAGCTCCCACTGACGACAAAGTTGTGCCCAAAAAACGAGGAAGGCAATCCAAAAAAGCTTTAGACCTGCTTGCAGTTAATGCGTTGAGAGGAGCAGATGATAAATCTTTACTACCAGGATCAACTGTTGAAGTTGTGTCTGGAGCCTTTGCAGGATTTTCAGGGATTCTTAAGAAGGTTGATAGCAAGGAAGGATTGGTATGGCCTAGAACACTATCCTTATGTTATCCCACCATGGCATTGCAGAAAAGATACTATATTTAAAAGAGAAAGTTTTCAAATTGGTTATAAAGTTTTCAAATTGGTTTGTCTCCTGTACTCTTTGAAAGCTTATTGATGCTAATTGCCCTCGCTTTATGCATTATCTTCCATTCGCTATATGAAAACTGTTTTTCTGTTACTTGAACCAAGCCAACTGAAAAAGCAAAGTTTGTTCTTGACATTGAATATGGAATTTTTCTCGCAGGCAACTGTTGGATTTACTCTGTTTGGCAAGGAGACTCTAGCTGATATAGATGTCAAAGAAATTGTAGCAGAGGTTGGCTGACCTGTTTAGGCTGTTGATACTTTTATATCTGAGATGGTAAGCCTTGCACTGAGTGACCATTGTTTAAAAAATTAATTGTATCCTTACCCGAAGATTCACACTGCAAGTAGGTAGCAGATGCATCTGTTCGCTGAAATAAGATGTTAGGCTTTACTAGAGGTATTACCAAGATATATGTACCCAGAGGATACCAGATTACCTTAAAATTAAGTAGTTGATTATCCTAGAGTTCGTGTGCTTTCTTCTTTTCTAGTTGTTCTCCTGACATCCTTTTGGCCCCATGCTTTTTTTTTTTTTTTTGTCTGAGTATGGAAGAGGATTATGTTATATGTGCGTTAATATGTCAAAGATGCACACTTCCAAGCTGGAAATATCATGAAATCTTGTTTTAATTGGATCTAATTAAATCACATCATTTATAGCTATCAATTAAGTCACACCATTTCATACACATGCCATTTTCTATATTTCTCAGAAAATTTTGTATATAAGACTTAGCATTGATTCTAGACAATTAATCCATGTACGAGGTAAAGAAAGTTTTTTGAGCTGCTTATTTTGCAAAATAGGGTTACGTGCTACTATGTAGAAATTACCTCCAACTCCTTTGGAGTTTGAAAGGAAGGATTCCTGTAATGAGTAAGAATTGTGTAGACTAGGACGCGATGAAAGTGGATTCCTAGTATAGGATGTTGTCTCTTGGAATTTTTGTCTACTTCAAGAAATCAGCTCTGTCACTTTGGGTTGAACTATTTTCTTCCAAGGACTAACTCCTTGAATGAAAAGGTCAGAAATGTGTAGTAGTTCATTATCGGCTTCATATATTAATTTCTTTGAGGATCAAGTTGCTTAGGTTTGGATAATCTGTTCAATTGGTTTGTCTAGGTCTTAACTGACTGTAACTCGACTAGTTAAACAGAATTGCAAAACATTATCGGTTGTATTACATGAATAGTGAAATGTCAAACTAATAAGTATGATAGACCTACCAAAAAACTACTAGTAATAAGTATAATAGTCTTCAGATGTTGTTTTTGAGCTCTCTAAACTTTTGAAGATGTCTCCATCTTGCCATACAACGTATACAAAGGACATATATTTCTTTCCTAACCCCAGTTTCCTCTACCGTTGTTCTTTGGTCCACTATTTACTCATCTTCCATCATAAATGTTTTGTTGTTTCATGATGATTTCTGCTGCATTACCACGATTTGAATTTGACTTCAGGGACGAGCAAAATATTATGATGAGTCAATAGTAGGCAGCGGGATACTAGAGCAAAGGTCTGCAACGGATTAAGCTGATTTGCCTAGGGGATTCCAGAGTTAACTTGAGTATCAAACTGCTGCAATTTTAACTTTGATGCAACTAAATTGAGGTGCTAATCTCTCTAACGTAAAATCTTGATGAGGGTATTGTTGCTGCAGAACGAATATTCGGGTACAGATCAAATGTCTGTATGAAGCTATTTTGAAGTTATACATGAGCGTATCAAATAACACAAGGAAAAAAGAATGAGAAATCTCTTTTTGCATCTTCCAAAAAATGGGAGTTGTCTTGTAGTATTATTTTTTCTTGTGGATGAACAAAATCTTGTTTTTCCAATGTGGAGTTGCTCTGTATCATTGGATTTGTTATAGGTATCGAATCTCTTTAATCAAAGGAATTAGAGAATGTTATTACATTTAGTTCTTTTGCTCAACTATGTGCGTGCAATGATGCAACTATTAACCCAAATTTGTTTAGATTCAGGACATTTAAGATCTCTGTTGGGTTCAAACCTTCTTTATGTTGGAATAAAAAAGGACCCGCAAAAATAATATTCATAGTATTAGTGATAAATGCGGAACATTAAGTTGTGGTTAATCAATAAGAATAAAAAGAAGCAATAACGACACCAAAATTTTACTTGGAAACTCTTCTAAATGAGAGAAAAATCATGGATCAGGAGGAGCAAATGATATCACAATAGCAAGAAATTTTACACTGTGTAGTCACGAGTATAAATACTCCAAAGACCATTACACACTCAAAAGAATTAACACTCTTTTGATTTTTTGACCTTACTATCATATAGCTCACACTTATTTTTCAATACAGATTATTTTCTTACACAGTCTATAATATATCTCACTTTGCCTTCTAATACTCAGTATAGTTGTCTGAGAATTGGTGCGTCAAACAAATGAGTTGAATAGCTCTATTTATAAAAGTGAAGTGATCCTTTCTTTCTTCCTTGCATTTAATTTAGCCGATACCAAATTCAACCATTTGCTGCCACTTTGAAAAATTGCAGATCTTGCTCATCTATGAAAAGGAAGATTTTTCTCAAATTATGGGGCTGGACTATACAAATGTTTATTGAGACGTGTCTGAAGCCTATCAATCTGTATGATATTAATTGCAAGTTTTGGGAGTTTAATTCAATATCCACAAAAATTCTATCACTTGTAATATATTTTGTTTTATACCTTATCAGAAAAAAAACATCACAATTTCAAGTCTCTGCAAGTAGTCCTGACCCAGTTATTACGCATTTTTATCAAATAGTAAATATAACTATTACTCAGTCCTACATAATGCATGATATGCACAGAGAATATTAACTTTAACTGTAGGAAATAATTATTTAATCAATTTAAACTTTTAGCGGAGAGTGCAAAGTCTATAAGAGTATTAATTGATGTGTAGACCATTTCAAGTCAAAAATTCAAAAAATAAAAAATAAAAAAATATTGATTTGTGTGTCTTCACAAAAATGTTTCAAGTCAAAAATCCTTTAAAATTTTGGTGGTTACCTTTTGAAGTTTATATATCTTTTGCTCCCTTACCTCAATATTTCATGAAGTTCATATTGATATCAAAACCATTTATAATTGTGTAGTTTTGTAGATCAAATAGTAAATATAACTTTTATGCAGTCCTACATAATGTCAGATATGTACTTTGAGAATACTGACTTTAACAGTAGGAAATAATTATTTAATCAATTTAAACTCTTAGCAGAGAGAGAAAAGTCTATAAGAGTATTAATTCGTGTATAGACCTTGACAAAAATATTTAGAAGATAAAACTCAGAAAAGAGTATTGATTGGATATCTTGATAAGAATATTTCAAGTTGAAAATTCATTAAATTTTTTGTTCGGTTATATACTTTTCGCTCTCCTATCTCAATTTTTTCTGAAGTCCATATTCATTGGTATCAGAGCCGTCTATGGTTGTGTAGTGTTGTGGATTCTTATGATCCTAATTGCAAGGAATTTTTGGATATCAAAATGTCAGTATGAGATTTTATTGTAGCCTTTATATAGCTTAGGAAAATCTCGCTCCAACGTCTAGCTTTTAGTATATGATTCTTCTAAACTCTTAAGGTTCATATCTCACTCAATTGTATGTCAAATTGTTGATTATGGTCCAAATTAATTTAATAGATCTGAAAAGTTGGTTATAAATACCCTCATTGAAGATGTTTTTAGTACTGATTAATCAGTGTTGGGAAATTTATTTCATTTAATTTGTGTTCACAAGTCAATTATTGTTTAATTGATAAAATTGTAAACTTGTAATAAGACCATCGCAACAATATCAAATTTCATATGCGATATACAAAGACACCCAATTCTTATATGATGAGGGAAAATGAAGTCTAGAAGGACAAATCAATATTGAACTTACTTAAATTTAGAAAAACTTACTGCACCTGATATTTATCATGGTTATATACTAATATAATTGAGGTCTTAAGCAAAAAAAGAGTTGAAGTGAGAATACGGATTAATAATTTATGATGAATTGATAACAGTTTATTAGAGATTCATATACCATTTTCTAAGTTGGTGTAAATATAAAGTGTGAGTAAGCTTTTTATCCAAAAGTTTGATTGAAATTCGTAAAAAGTAAAAAAAAGTTTTTATCTCGAAGGTAGTGTCATTGCCTTGTTAGTGGAGTTTTGTCATTGAATAAAAGAATGAGGAAAGCAAAAGAAAGAATAAGAAGTAGCACCACTCTTCTTTAGCTATTGCATCATTTTAGGCCACAGAGATATTTTAAGTAGAACAAAAAGGGCTGGTACTGCTGGTCCACTCTTTTAAAATCAAATAAATGAATTGATTAGTCTATGTTATGAATTTGAAAGTTCACGGAAAAGGTTTTGCTTTTCAAAATTCTTTTTTATTCTTTTTCATCCACGAATCTAGTCAATCTCTTTCTCTAGCTATTAGTGCTTATTAGATGAAAAAAGAGTTAATTAAAAGGATTATCACGTCTAATCATAGAAGATAACCGGACCATTAATGGTTGTGGTGGTCCTGGTGAAATGGTAAGTATCCATTCGCGTTCATTCTTAACCGGAGGTTTCGAGATATATATATATAAATCATCACTCTTCAAAGAAGTAAACTTTTGATCGCTAATCAATTAGTTAGTCAAAGTGAATATCGAGACTTTATATGTTCAATGCCTTCAACATTCTGAAAAAAAAAAAGTTCCACGTATTCTAGCCTAATCTTAGGATGAACCTCGAAAGACAGTAGACAGCGGACAAAGGGTATGCCGTAAATATCAATTAGTTGAGGTTAAGATTTAGCCATATTAGCACAATTCTTTAGGTTCAATCTTGGCCAAGAGGTTTTTAGTCTTTATCAAAAACTCAATATACTTCTAGTGCGAAAAAAATTACAATAACAATAACATACTCAGTGTAATCTCACAAGTGTTGAAAAAATTAATAATATGTAATACTGGATGGAGAGGAGCTAGACAACGGTCAAGTATGGATGCAAACTTGATTGAAATTAAGACATAGTGAATAAACAAGAATGTGAAATAAAGATACCAGTCAATAGAGAATCTTTATTTTTTTAGGACTATGAATATTTTATGGAATTAAAAAACTTGGTAGCGGCAGGAAAATTTTCTTATAGCTCGGCTTGAAAAAGGAAAAAATAGAAAAGAGGAAAAATATAGTGTAGAACTTATAATAGGAATAGTTGGTCATATCGTTTTCAAAGAGCAGCAAGAGAAAGAGACAACCCAACTAGGTGCTTGTTCAAGCTCATGGATTAACCAGTGTTGGCCTAAAAGTAGGTTAGCCAAATTGATACATAGAGTTAATTTTTTTTTTCATCCCCACTCTTGTTTTTGTTTTGGTAGTAAGTAGTAGTCCACTAGTTTATATGCTATGAGATCATTTGTACAAAACTAGTTGTATATTTTTGCTTATATATGATGAGGATTGAGGAGCTCACTTTGCCTACGTTAAGAGTATTCAAAATTTAAATGAATATCAAAAATAATATTTTACCTACATATACAGTATAAATTTTTGAGAAAGAGTGTTAGTAAAAAATTATGTTTGTTGTTTATATATTTATTTTTATCCGGAGAGTAATTTGGTCCAACTATAGTCTTTCTATCTAGAGAAGGTTGTTGCATTACGCATTGGCAATATAATTTTACAAGTTTCAAAAATCAAACTGAGTTAATTTTTTTAAAGAATGGGATGCTAATGATCTTATACTCAAAATAGTGCTTTCTAGAGTAAATTTAATGAGGTTCGCTTGTGGTGACCTAATACTTCAATTTGAGAAAGAAATTATTCATAACCTAACAACAAGAATTTGTAGACTTCACTATATATATTTATAGAAAGTTCTAGCAAAATCCTACTACAATGGTCGAATGATAAAAATTCATTCGCACCTAATATTTACATGACATTTGTGGACAAATGACATGTATTTATGCGCGTATTCAAATAACCTATAATCTTGTTAAACAAGAACCTCAAAGAGTTGAAGATCCCGATTTCATTTTACCTTCAATTCACAATGATTTACAAATTGGCCATATCGGAGAAGTAAAAAACAATGTCTAAGTTAAAACTTATGGATTGAAACAACCCAAGTTGTTTTTCCCTACTGTAAGGTAGCCAATGCCAACAGTAGGCATTAATACGTCTTCAAGGAGGAGAGTGACGTTACATTGTGGATCATGTAAACCTAGATAATGTGTGATTGAAATCATTCACTGCCAATGGTACTTATTAGGACAAGACAACAAAATGAATTTCTTTTTGGATGCTTTCTGTAAAGGAGAAATTAACACAATATAGGAGAAGTATTGCAAAATTGAAGGTAAATACTAGTGATATTACTGTGTATCTGAGTTATCACATTTACTTCACCAATTGTGTCCCATTTCTTTGTCCACCAAAATGAATAGGGACAGTGGCGAGTTCAAAATTAATATGAAGTATATACAGATTATATACGCACAAAAGGAGTCCACCAAAGAGTGGAGTACTGTATGAAATTCTTTCGCCTTAATCGGAGATTTCAGATTCAATCTTGCCAATGACCAAGAAGTACTGGATTCTCTTTCGGATAGGCCTGAAAGGAGAAGGAAGTCTAGAATGCCAACATGCGTCTATTACATTGAATTTACCCCATAGTCCCCATTTTGGGAAACGTCCAGTGCTAAAGTCATTGAATAGGTAAGTCACGAATCCCTAAACTATGTAATGTACTTTATCTACTAGGTTACCTACAAACATTTTACCAGAGGTTTCTTATCTACCCTTGTGTGAACTTTTCAATAGGAAGTATTTTACTTTTCAGTAACAAGCTAACTCGACACAAATCCAAAATTAGTCTAACTAGTAAATTTCAAGCACCATATTGTAAAATCGAAAAAAAATATACATGTGCTGATACGCATTGCTCGATAACTTACATCAACCAACTAGGGGAGAGAGAGGGGTGTGTGTGTGTGTTGGGGGGGGGGGGGGGGAAGAGAGCTTGGTTTCTTATTTCTAATTAGACCAATGCCAAGGGGACCCAAAGACCTCCAGTTTTTAAGTTATTGCTCCATAAAGAATTAACGTGTTATGTATGCCCCGAATAAAAGAACAACCTCGCAGCAGTACGTGCATCCAATTTTGATGGACCAAAGTACTATCACAATTCTTACTTGTCCTTCGATATTGTTGCCAAATATTTGCACTGTTTCTACCTTTCTTCGGGTCTATTAGTTACTTATACTTTAAGCTTATTGACTCCTTAGGAAAAATATTAATTAATAGCCTTTAATCTGAAAGCTGATCAAGCGTTTGAAGAAGAAGAAAAAGGAGAAGGAGGTTTAGATTCCAAGCTGACAAAAGACTCCAGTAGAGCTCCCACTGACGACAAAGTTGTGTCCAGAAAACGAGGAAGGCAATCCAAAAAAACTTCAGACCTGCTTGCAGTTGATGCATTGAGAGGAGCAGATGATAAATCTTTAATACCAGGATAAACTGTTGAAGTTGTGTCTGAAGCCTTTGCAGGATTTTTAGGGATTCTTAAGAAGGTTGACAGCAAGGCAGGATTGGTATGGCTTAGAACACTATCCTTATGTTATCCTACCATGGCAATGCAAAAAAAGATAATATTTAGTAGAGAGAGTCTTCAAATTGGTTAACTCCTGTATTGTTTGAAAGCTTATTGATGTTAATTACTCGCGCTATATGCTGTATCTTCCACTGCTATATGAAAACTATTCTTTTGTTACTTGAACCAAGCCAACTGAAAAAGCAAAGTTTGTTCTTGCCTTTGAATGTGGAATTTTTCTTGCAAGAGAAATTATTGGATTTACTCTGTTTGGCAAGGAGACTCTAGCTGGTATAGATGTCAAAGAAATTGTAGCAGAGGTTGGCTGACCTGTTTAGGCTGCTGATACTTTTTGGTATGAGGTGGTAAGTCTTGCACTTACTGATCATTACTTAGAATAATAATGGTATCCTGACCCAAGATTCACACTGCATATATGTAGCAGATGCATCTGCTCAGTGAGATAAGATGTTATGTCTCAATAGATATATTACTAGCATAATGTTATACCAAGGGAATACCAGCTAGTTTTAAATAAGTACTCCCTCTTTATCAATTTATATGAAGGTGTTTGACTGCCATTTTCTATCTTTGTCAGAAAATTTTGTATATATAGACTTGCATTGATTTTAGACAATGAATCCATGTATGAGGTAAAGAACGTTTTTTGAGCTGCTTATTTTCAAAATAGGGTTACATGCCACCATGTGAAAACTACCTCCAACTCCATTTAGGTTTGAAAGGAAGGATCCGTGTAATGAGTAAGACTTATGTGTAGACTAGGATGCGACGAAAATGTGTTACTAGTATAGGGTGTCATCTCTCGGAATTTTTGTCTACTTTAGAAAATCAGCTGTCACTTGGGTTGAACTATTTACTTCCAAGGACTTATTCTTTGAGGATCGGTGGGAAAATATTGCTTAGATTTGGATAATCTGTTCGTATTTTCTGGGTTCTAACTCACTGTAACTCGACTAGTTAAATAGTATTGCAAAACGTGCATTATCCGAATAGTGAAATGTCACGTAAGTACAATGTAAACAAAATACTAATTAGTATAATAATCTTCAAATGTTGCTTTAGAGCTCTCTAACTTTTGAAGATGTCTCCATCTTGCCATACAACATATACAAAGGACATATATTTCTTTCCCAACCCCAATTTCCTCTACTGTTGTTCTTTGGTCCCAGTATATTTACTTATTTTCCATCATAAATGTTGATTTCTATTGCATTACTACGTTTGAATTTGACTTCAGGGACGAGCAAAAGATTATGATGACTCAATAGCAGGCAACAGGATATTAGGGCAAAGGTTTGCGACGAATAAGGCAAAGGTCGGATTAAGCTGATTTGCCTAGGGGATTCCAGAGTTAACTTGGGTATCAAACTGCTGCAATTTTAACTTGGATGCAACTAATCAAGATGCTAATCTCTCTTAACATAAAATCTTGATGAGTGTCCGATTGTTGCAAAATGAATGTTCGAGTGCAGATCAAATGTCTGTATGAAGCTATTTGAAGTAATACATGAGTGTGTCAAATAACACAAGGAAAAGAGAATGAGAAATCTTCATCGCAACTTCCAAAAACGGGAGTTGTCTTGTATTATTTTTCCTTGTGGATGAACAAAATCTTGTTTTCCCAACGTGGAATTGCTCTGTATCATTGGATTTGTTATAGGTATCAAATCTCTTTTATCAAAAGAATTAGAGAATGTTATTACGTTTAATTTTTTTGCTCAACTATGTGCGTCCAAATTGCAATGATGCAAATATTAAGCCAAATTTGTTTAGGTTTAGGATATTTAAGATCTTTCTTAGATCCAAACTAGAGGTGGTAAATGGGCGGGTTGGGTCAAACTGTGTTGGGTTAGAATGAGTTAATGCAATGAATGAGTCAAGACCAACCCAGATATACTTAGGTCAAAATGGGTTAGGTCAAGTTGGGTTAAAAAGTAGGTTATAACTCAACCCGCTCAACTTAACTTAAACATTCCCTCACTTGTACTCGTGGACAAACACTGATTTAAGAGCCGAAACAAGCTTACAAAAGCAAATCAATGCCATCTAGTACTACACCACCAGAGAAAAGGCCTCTTCTTCTCCTCTTCACTATTATCTATCTATCTATATATAATATAAAGCTAGGCATAGACAAGGTGATGTGGAACCTCTCTATGGTCACCATTTCTATTTATCTTTTTTTCTCATTTTTTTTGGCTTTTTCTCTCACTTTTCTAAATTATTTTATTTTAAAATTAAATGTCATCTCCATAACTCACATCTCTTTATCTTCATAAATTCTACTCTTAATTGATATTAATAATATCCATAACCCTCTAAGCCTTTCATGTTCATAACCCCAATTATTTAAGTTTGCATTAGGAAATCCAATGCCAACCGTTTACTCTCTTTACATTTATCTTTTTTTTTTTTGTCAGTTTTTTTGCCTATTACTTCTGTTTAACATTTAATTTTCCTCCCGCCAAAAGAAAGAATTTTTCAGTTCAGCTAATTGAACAATTACAACTATTCATAAAAGGGACAATTAATTCAAAGTGGCTATTCGCTGCCTTTAAGATACACAATTGATATCGCACGTAAACGCAAAGCAAGGACAGGAAATAGAATTCCAATTTCTTCAGATTTTTTCTCCAAAAACACTCCAGATAAAGAGAGTGCATTACAGGGGAGTGGAAGAACATATAAAGAGAGAGAGAGAGAGAGAAAGAGAACACGTTCAAAAAGGGGGATATACAAGGAGCACAGTATAGGGATGTACATATCAAATACTCCATCTGATATGTGCATCTCTGAGTATATTTCTATTTATGTTTTCTGCAATGGTTTATGTTTCTAAACTTTCTATTTTTCCTACAACTATTTATATGATTAGTTTAACGTCAAGAAAGTTTTGTAAGACCAGGTTAGATGTTTGGTTATTTTCTTTGATAAATAGCTAGTGTTATGCGCTATACATATTTTTAGTTCATTTGCTTATCATTTTGGACAAATATCGGGATAGAAGACCATATTAGATATTGGAGAATTTTTTTCCTGGAGTTTCTATGTATGATTATATATTTATATGGTTTTTTGCTTTTGCATGTTTCTACTTTTGGAAAGTTCTTTAGATTTACTTTTAGGAAAAAAGTGTTGCGAAGAAAATCTTAATATGTATGATTGTATATTTATATGGTTTTTTGCTTTTGGATGTTTCTACTTTTGGAAAGTTCTTCAGATTTACTTTTAGGAAAAAAGTGTTTGCATAGAAGAAAAAAAATCAAAAATATAAATTATTATTTTTAATCACTAATTCAAATCAAAAGAAATTAAACATAATATAAATTCTAAGTGCTATTCACAGTAATCTTTTGCCTTTAATCCATTATGATTTCGTTATGCTTTAGTTAATTATATCAATTCTTAAGGTTGCAATAATTTAGATGGAAATTTTCTTTTGTTTTTAGGTTTTCTTGAAGTATTTTTTCCAGTTATTTGATCTTAACATTCAAAGTACTAATCTCTATAGTCTTTCACTTTAATTCATAACTTGTGTTATGTTTTAATTATTATATCAACTCTTAAGGTTATTCTAATAATTTAGATGAGATTTCTATTTTGTTAATTTTCACGATTCATTGCGGTATCTTTTTATTCATTTGAAATCCATATTAGATAAGGAAAATCACGTTTCATTGCAATTCTTTTATTGGTAATGTTGAATAGTCTTTTCAGATTTTTATGATACTGATAATGACATACTTGTGGTCATAATATTGTTGACGCTTAAAGTTTTTTTTTTTTTTTTTTTTTTTTTTTTTTTAATGAATTGTAGAAGTTCAAAGGACACATGTAACTAATTAAATCATCTTTATACAAAATGTATTTTGTCATGTGAAGGCATGAAGCATGAATCTTAAGTTTGGTGATACCTCTTTTAAGTATATGCTTATTTGATTATTGATCAAGTTATATTAATAGCAAATAAAATATTAATATTATGATTTATCAGTAAAGATTATTTATTTAAAATAAAATATTATGACATTAATTTTTTATTGTATTTTAATTTGCTGTCATAACTGCGCGAAGCGCGGACAAATTTAGTAGTTATTAATCAATAAAGTTGTGATATCTCAAGTAAGTCATTGCCGGAACTCATAAAGCAAAGGCAATATATGAATAGTTTCACTAATCACTACAAAACATGTGCAGAAGATTTAACTTTTGTTATTTACTTAAAATTCATCAGATTAATCTCACCTAGGGGTGTCAACTTTCTATAATTTAAATCAATCCTTTAGTATTTTGCATATCTTAAAGTAAAATATCTGAATATTGAATATAAGCTTTAGAACTAACTCATTTCAGAAATTATCTGACAAATATAATAAAATCAGGAATGCTAATTGTTTTAACTTTTAAAACAGTTTTCTTTGGCTAAAATCCTCTTATCTTATAATTAAAGTTGTAAAATCACTTCCTGAAAACGCTTGAAAAGTTAAGTTACCCACTTTGATCCATATATTATGGTTTGTTGTTAAATCTTTTGGAAAATTTTGATGCTTTTTATAGCTTAAATAAAGTCTAATTACTTATTGGTTGTCCATCTTTGTTCAGTTCGTTAATATTAATAAAATCAAACTAAGAACATATAAGTGGAGTTTGAACTAAAGAAATACTTTCCAATTTAATAAATAAAAAAGAAGCCTTTTCTCTTTCAGCTTTTCATTTGCTAGTCAAATAATAATAGTAGTGATTAAGATGATTATAATATGGAGCTAATAAAATGTGTTCAAGGGTGTGAGAGTGTGAGTTAGCAGTCAATTAATATATAAAAAATAATAAGAGAGTGATACTTTTATTTTCTAATATTTTTTACTTGTTTGGGTTGGGTTATATTTGACCCACGGGTTACACTACTCTGAGCGTTTTGACGGATTATTTGATGGGTTACTTGGGGTTCAACCCATTGGGTCAACTCAACAAACGGGTCATGACCCAACCCGTAAAAATACCGGATGGGTTGCGCGGATTAGGCTTGATTTTGACACCCTTAGTTCAAACCTTGTTTATTGAGACGAGCCTGAAGTCTATCAATCTGTAATGATATTAGTTGCAAGTCTTGGGAGTTTAATCCAACGTCCACAAAAATCCTATCACTTGTAATATATTTTGTTTGATACCTTATTATCAGAAGAAAACATGACAATTACAAGTCTCTGTAAGTAGTTTTGACCTAGTTATTACGCATTATTGATGTTATTTATCAAAGAGTAAATATAACTATTATGTAGTCCTACATAATGCAGAATATGCACCTTGAGAATATTTACTTTAAAGTAGAAAACTATTATTTAATCAATTAAAATTTTTAGCGGGGAGAGAAAAGTCTATAAGAGTATTAATTGGTATGTAGACCTTGACGAAAATATTTCAAATTAAAAATTTTAAAAAGAGTATTGATTGGTGTATCTTGACAAGAATGTTTCAAATAAAAAATCCTTTAAAATTTTTGTTGGTTACTACTTGATGTTTATATATGTTCGCTCTCTTATCTCAATATTTCATGAAGTTCATATACTAGTATCAGAGCTGTTTGTAATTGTGTAGTTTTTTGAACCAAAATTAAAATATAACTATTATGCAACCCTACATAATGCAAAATCTGCACCTTGAAAATATTTAGTTTAATAGTTGGAAATAATTATTTAGTCAATTTAAATTCTTAGCAGAGAGAGGTCTATAAGAGTATTAATTGGTGTATAAACTTTAAAAAAACATTTCAAGTTAAGAATTCAAGAAAATGTATTGATTGGATTATCTTGACAAGAATATTTCAAGTTGAATATCCTTTAAAATTTTGGCTGGTTAGCACTTGGTTTTTATTTTTCGTTCTCCTACCTCAATATTTCCTGACGTTCATATGGTCTACGATTTGTAGTGTTGTGGAGTGTTATGATCCTAATTGCAAGATATGTTTGGATATCAAATTGTCACTATGGGATTTTATTGCAACCTTTATATAGCTTAAGGCAATCCCGCTCCAACATCTATTGCTAGCTCTTTTGGTATATGATTCCTCTAAGATTTAAAGTTCATATCATAATCACTCAATTGGATGTCAAATTGTTGACTGTGGTTCAAGATTTAATAGATCTGAAAAGTTGGTTATATGTATACCTCCTTAGAAGATGTTCTTATTACTGATTGATTAGTGTTGAAAATTTACTTCATTTAATTTGTGTTCAATGTATGTTACAGTCAATTCTTCTTTAACTAATTAAGTTGTAGTGAAGAATATAGGAACAATATCAAATATCGGTATGATTCATGCCTATGTACAAAGACATCCATTCTTATATGATGACGGAAAGTGAAGTCCAAAAGGGTAAAATCAATATTGGACTTACTTTAATTTTTTTTTAAAAACCATACTAGATGTTTATCATGGTTACTGGTTAGTAATAAAATTGAGGTGGGAATATGAATTAATTATTTATGATATTTATAATAGTTTATTAAAGATTCATATAGCATGTATTTTTTAAGTTGATGTAATATAAAGTGTGAGTGAGCTTTTCTTTCAAAATTTTGATTGAAATTTGTAAAAAGTAAACATTGCCTTGTTAGTGGAGTTTTATCATTGAACAAAAGAATAGAGGAAAGCGAAAGAAAGGATAAGAAGTGGCACCACTCTTTTTTATTTGCATCATTTTAGGCCATGGTGATATTTTAAGTAGAACAAAAAGGGCTAGTACTGCTGGTCCACTCTTTTAAAAACAAATAATAGGCGGCCCATGATTTGTCCATATCATGAATTTGAAAGTTCACGGAAAAGTTTTTGCTTTTCAATTTTTTTTTCTTTTCATCCACAAATTTAGCCAATCTTTTTATCTAGCAAATACTAGTACTTATTAGTCTGTGATGAAAAAGAGTTAAAAAGGATTATCAAGTCTAATCATAGAAGATGAGTGAACCACTAAAGGTTGTGCACTGCTAGAAAACAGAATTAGCGACGGATAAAATTTCGTAGCTAAACAACAAAAATTTCATGCTAATTCCATTTAGCTACGGATTATATGAAAATTTAATTAGCTAGGAGTTATTTAATGACAAATTAGCTAGGGATTACCGACCATTTCCATAGCTAATTCCATGTTTTCTAGTAGTGGTGGTGTTCCCGGTGTAATGGTAAGTATCCCTACATTATTAATTGTATATGGAATCGTCATTGACCTTTCCAAGCGAATTTTTTTATGCGATATATTAACAAAAGAATGAGGAAAGCATTTGATATGTTTAATGTCTTCAATACTTGGGGGTAAAAAAAGTTCTACGCGTTCTAGCTTAATCTTAGGATGAACCCCATCTGAAAGACGCTAGACGATGGACAAAGGGTAAGCCAGAAATATCAATTAGTTGAGATTAAGATTTAGCCATATTAGTACAATTCTTACGGTCCAATATTCGCTAATATGTCTTATCAAAAACTTAATATAGCACCAGATTATGTGAAGTACTTCTAGGGCTGAAAAAACTACTAATTTATAATATTGAAAAAACTAGACGACAATCAAGATTCAAGACTTATACTATTGATGCTGACTTGATCGGAATTAAGACATCGTTAATAAAAAAGAATGTAAAATTAAATGAATAGAGAACTTTTTCTTATTTACAATTATGAATATTTTATGGAATAAAAAAAACTTTAAAAACCACATATTGGCCTTGTCATGGACGGGTCTACTCATATTTCGGCTCTTATACATGTTGCTATTCTGATAGTGGCAAATTTTTTTCTTGTAGCTCGGCATGTTCCTCTTTTTAGAGGAATAAGGAAAAAATAGAAAAAGAGGAAAAATATATAGAGCCCATCTGGATTGACTTATAAATTTGAAAACGCTAGAATGGACAAAGTTTTTTTAATTTATTTGGGTGTTTAGTAAAATTTAAAATATTAGTAAATTAAGTTAAAAGTCTTAAAATATGTCTTATCAAAAACTTATTTACTCAAGATTTTTTTTTTTGGCTTAAAAACCATTTTAATATTGAAAAAACTAACGAGAGATTTACCTTTTTTATCCCTTATATTTAAGACATCGTTAATTCCAATATTACCCTAAAATACATCTAAAACTTTTTCTTATTTACAAATGACTTTTATCCAAACAATAATTGTTTATTTATAAAATAACTTTCAGCATTAAAAAAGTATTTTAAGAACTTATACTTAAAAGCCACTTTTTTTCAGCTAATCCCCAAACGGGCTCATAGTACTTAGTAGAACTTATAATAGGAATAGTTGGTCCATATCATTTTCAAAGTGCAGCAAGAGAGAGACAACTTAACTAGGTGCTAGTTCAAGCTCATGGATTAACCACCACTGGCCTAAAAGTAGGTTAGCCAAATTGATACAGAGCTTATTCTTTTTTTTTTTTTTTTTTCCATCCCCACTTTTGTTTGCTTTGTAATGGTAATATACGTACTACTAGTTTCTGGGCTATGAGATTCATTTGTGCAAAATAGCTGTATATTTACTTATATATGTTCAGTTCACCTTGTCTTAAGATTGTAGAAAGAACTAAAGAGCTTTACCTATTACTAATTTTCTATATATTCAGTATAATTTTTCTATTAAGGATATCCAATAATTTCTTTTGTTATATGTAATTCTTATTAATTCGAAGGGTAATTTGGTCCAACTAGTCTTTCTATCGAGAGAAGGTTGTCGCGTTACTCATTGGGGATACAATTTCACAAATTTCAAAAATCAAACTGAGTTAACTTTTTCAAAGAATTGGATGACAATGATCTTATACTGAAAATAGTGCTATCTAGATAAATTTGCTGGGTTTCGCGTGTGGTAACCTAATATTTCAATTTGAGAAAGAAATTGATCATAAGCTAACAACAACAATTTGTAAACTTCACTATAGAAAGCTCTAGCAAAAACCTATCAAAATTATCGAATGTTAAAAATTCATTCGCACCTGATATTTACATGACATTTGTGGACACATGACATGTATTTTTTATGTATGCGCGTATTCATATAACCTCTAATCTTTTTAAACAAGAACCTGAAAGAGTTGAACATCCGGATTACTTTTTACCTTTGATTCACAATGATTTACAAATGATTAAGAATTGGCTATATCGGAGAAGTCAAAAACAATGTCTAAGTTAAAACTTATGGACTGATCAACGTCCCAAGTTGTTTTTCCCTATTATAAGGTGGCCAATGCCAACAGTAGGCATTAATATGTCTACAAGGAGGACAGTGACGTTACAATCGTGGATCATGTGAACCAAGATAATGTTTGATTGAAATCATTCAATGCCCAATGGAACTTATTAGGACAACTGGACAACAAATGGAATTTCTTTTTGGATTCTTTCTGCCAAGGAGAAAAAATAAGACAAAACACGGAGAAGTATTGCTAAAATGAAACAACCAGAACTTGAAAAAATGAAAGTGAATACTTAGTGATACTACTGCGTGTCTGAGTTAGTAGTAGTATCACATTTTTACTTCACCAATTATCCAGCAAAATGAAGGGATCGACAATGGTAGTATAGTACTCCTTCTAGTCTAAAATATTTCTACATTTTAGCAACATTAATTTTGGATCGAGAAGGTATCTTTTCTCCAAATTTACCTTTACTTCAATTAATTAATAGCTTATAAAATGGTTTTTTTTTAAAGGAGTGTCAAGATCGAAGATGACACTAATTTTTTACACGAGAGACTAATATTTTTCTTTTTTACTGGAGAGACCAATATTTTCCTATGGAGTGACACAGTCTATTATATGATGAGTTTAAGTCTTGTGCACCAACTATTGTATAAATTTAAATAACACATAGCTCTTTACAACAAGCTTGATATAACCGGATAATATGTATAGGGGCGGAGCCAAGTAGGAGTGAGGGGATCATCCAAACTCCCTTCACGGAAAAATTACACTATATATACAAAGTTAAAAGTATTTTCATGTATAGATATAGTAGATGTTGATAGTAATTTATACATCTTTTGTTTATTTATTATATATGTGTTTATATGCCAACCCGTATTTTGACTACAAAAAAATCACCAATTAGGGCAGGGGCGGATGAATATGTAAGAAGAACATGCTACGATCAACTAAATTGTACTAATAATTATATACATCTTTTTTATACGTATATATTGTTTAAATCGTTATTATATATATGTGCGCACAGTATGCCCATGTCAATTACAGTGAATTTGAAACACTAGCTGTCGATAACTTACATCAACCAACTAGGAGGAGGGAGAGCGAGTGACTTTTGGTTTCTTATTTCTAAATTAGGCCAATGCCATGGGGACCCAAAGACCCCCAGTTTTTAAGTTATTGTCTCATAAAGAATTAACGTGTGTGTTATTATATGCACCGAATAAAACAACAACATCACAGCAGTACGTGCATCCAATTTTCATGGATCAAAGTACCTTCTATCACGATACATCTTACTTGTCCTTCAATATTGTTGCCAAATATTTGTACTATTTCTACCTTGATATTATAGAAAATACTTTCTTCGGGTCTATAGTAATTATTACTTGTCTTTTAAGGTTATTTACACCTTAAGAAAAATATTAATACTAATTAATAGCCTTTAATCTTAAGAATATCTGTCTAAATTACTTTCCCTCTCTTTTTAAAGAGTTTCACTTAGTTGGCACTCAACTTATTTAAAATAACTTTTTTTTTTGAATGTCAAAACTTTGAAATAAATTCAGTTTATATCAAAACGATTAATAAGTATCTTTTTTTTTTTTTTGGGTAAATAAAACGATTAGTATCTGAACTGAATGAAGTGTTATAAATCTCGTAAATAGAGAATTTTGATCTATACTAGATTTGCTTGGGAAAACTTTCATGTGTATAAAAAAAGATGTGCTCTTATTTAACATATACGCACTGTAATTGATAACGTTTCCCCAACAGCATACTATGATCTAGGAATCAGCGCAATGTCCATTAGTTATGAGTTGTAGTTCAAGATTTCTATTTAAGGCGAACATTTTCTAGAAAACGTTATGGTAACGCCAGCATATTTTTAGAGGTTAAGTTATACTACACTCTGAGATACTCTTTCCGTTCACTTTTACTTGTCCATTATGAATTTTAAACACCCCTTAAGAAATAATAAATAAAGTACTTAATTTAACATGATACCCATATTAACTGGTGCATCTTTTTAATGAATTTGAAATGAGTAATTAATACTATGGGTAAAACAGGAAAAAAGAAATTGTTTTTTCTTGATATGCTAAAAGTGACAAGTAAAAGTAAAAATCTATTTTTAAAATCTTTGGATAAGTAAAAGTAAACGGAGGGAGTAAATAGTAATTTAGAATATCAGGTTAATCAAAAAGATGGGATGCCTGCTATAATAGGTAAAGTGATCTTATGGTGAAAAAATTCCATACACCGACAGTGTAATATAACTCTATCTTTTAAATGTTAGAACTTAGAAGAGAGGCGAATCCAAATTTTAAACTTAAGAAATTGAGATTTTTCTAAAATTTCAGTTTATTTTCTTTTCTGAGTTCAGAACATATATTATTTATACTGAAATAAGTAAAAGAATATATTTATAGGTCTAAACTGAAGATATTTGATTCAGTTAAACCCGCTCATTGTACTATACATCTGCCACTGGTCAGAGGGATTGTAAGATTTAGATATCGTAACTCGTTAAGACACCTTAAATGTAGAGCAGTTTGGTGCATTGGTATATTGCAAGAGAGTTCGTTGGGTGGTTTGAGTTATCACATCAAATTAACTAGATATCGTCTTTCATGGTTTGTCAATCAATAAATAATATCACAAGAACAAATCCTATATATTTACAAAGAATCTATTTATTATCGTATACGTATAGAGAAGTAATGAATTTAGAGCCCAAGACTTTTCTAACCCAAAAATAAATTTTTGGAACCAAACTAACCCGTTAAAAAAAAAAAAAAAAAAAAAAAAAAGTAAAGTTTTCGCCACGTAACGTACGTGAAAGGACCAAAGTACATTTAAAGTTTTGGTCCTTTCAGCGTGAATCAGTGCGTGAAACCCTCCTCTTGGCACCCCAACCTTTCTTTGGAAATCAAACTCAAAATTAAGTTTTTTTCCATTTTTTTCCATACTTTGATCAAAAATTAGTCACGTTTCAAAACACCAGAATATAAATATTTTATATAGAACTTAATATTTTTTTTGGTGTACAATAATATCGACTCATTACATCAAGTATACATATACATTTAGATCGTCGTTTTAGGGGTTGTAAAGTGCTCCGAATTAAGTTTGAAAAAAGTTTGAAACACTTGTTATATATATACATTTAGATCGCCATTATAGGGTTCTAATTAATATAGGACGTCGCACGAGTTATAATTAATCGACAATAAATACTAAAATAACTAATTATCATTAAAAAAAATAATACCCAAAAATATATATAATATTAACATAAAATGTACATTTTATTTACAAATACACAATCACCCAAGCCTAAGGATCCTCCCTAACCCCACCACCCTCACTATCATCGGGATCCTCTCTCCTCCTCTTAATGACGGGATGATTTGGCATGATCATCCTTTCTTCCCTTCTTCGAGCCACAGGTGAAAATATGCTCCCTCTGTAGAGACGGCGGCGGTCTCACCGAGTAGCCTCGTGAGATGCCTCGGAGATGACTCAATCGAAGGAGACTAGACCACGGGAGCGTTAAGAATGAACACGAAATAACATATAAACAATTTAATGTTTCATAAACTAAACATGAAATAACATATAAACAATTATTTAATAAATTATTTCTTTGTAAAAAAATAAACCTGTGTGTCGACGGCCTCCTAAGATGGCTGGTCAGAGGGCTCCTTAGCTGGCTCCTCAACGGTCTCCTGAACGCTACTCGAAGCCGTAGAGTGGAGGAGGTGGGACGGTCCACGAGCGCGCGAAGAATGAACCTATAATACATGTATATAATTTAGTTTAGATTAATAAAATAATTAATTAATACATTATTTTATTGTAAAAAAACAAACTTGTGTGTCGACGGACTCTTGAGATGGCATGTGAGAGGGCTCCTGAGCGGCCCGTGGAGCCGAAGATGCAGATGGTGTTGTAGGCCTGGTTGTAGAACGAAGAAAGTAGTTTATCGAAAATAATATCCAAGTTTATGTCCTCATCTCCGTCTCCCATATGTAGATTACTAACTGGCACCTGTGGAAATGATGATTAAGGATCATAATGTAGGAACATCTCTGGCGTATATCCAGGTCTCTGTGAAGTCGACGGCCTGAAAGAAGAAGTCGACGGGATATCTGTAGCCGACGGAGCCTGACGGGCTATATCGTCAGGCTCATCTACTAGATCTCTGCTAGCCCGACTACCTCTGCCAACCCGACTACCTCTATCAGCCCTACCACCCTCTAGAACACCCTCGAGGCCGAGCAGCTGCGGAACATCCTCATCGACACGATGTCACCCCGTGCCCGTGTCATACCAATGTCGGTAGTCGAACTATCCGTGCCGCATATGTCGCTATCCCGGGGTCGGTGGACTCCCTACAGGGAATGCTCTCATGGCGTATCATCAAAGTCATCCATAGCTGCATATATTTGCAAATTTTAAAAATTGAATAAATTCGTAAAGTAATACATAATAAGACGATGGATTAAGTTTAAGACTAATAAAACTTACCAGCGCCTCATACGCTCCTGAGAGTGATGCATATCCCCGCCGTCGGGATGCGGCGTCGAGGGTTGGCAATCAGGAGCGAGTGATACGCGTGTACCACGTCATCTACTCACGGATCGGAGTGTCGTGTCCGACCGCCGCTAGAGTCGTCGTCCTCGCGTTCCATGCGCATCGACTTGCGATGCATACGCTCCCGCCATGCCGCACTGTCGATCGAACGCTCGTCCTTGGTATAGTGAGTGTGCTCCCAATGTGTAGCCGCGGGTATGTTCTATATATGCCCAAACTGCCGTAACACGCGGTCGGGCGCGTGATGCTCAACGATGTCCATATGGATTAATGGACACCGTGCCATCCACATATGCTCACCGGCCCCTACAAAACGCCGAAGAACCGACCCAAAATCTCGATCATACGGCGTCCATACGAAAGTTTTTTATAAAAGGAATTCAACTAGTTAACAATAAAAGACTAACAAAAATAACAAACTAATGTTAAATAAAAAAAAACCTATCTCGGGGCGCCGTCGTGCGGTGCCTAACCGATCCTTAAACGGGAGAATGACATGGTGCGTCTCCACACCTCTGGTACGGCCTCGCGACCATCTCCGCGCTTATGGCATATCCTCAGTAACATAGTCATCGGGAGGGTGAGCAGCTATGGACTGAAAAGGTCTCAACCTAGTCCACACCTATATCTGTCATAGTCATCAAAAAAATTATTTATCGATCGTCGTTTCGAAAAAATATATTTAGTGTTTTATTACACACACTTGAATATATTACCTGAAGAAGAGGCTAAATGCGGCCGACCTCAAACCTCTCGCCCATAGAGGCTCGATCAAATCCTCCGTACATGTAAGCCGGACAACGGCGCCCCCAATTGTAACCTTCCGGTTCTAGATCCTCAATAAAAGAGCAGATACCTCATGCTCATATCTGCACCCGACGTGTTCGGGAACATAATGCCCTCGAATATGATGAGAAGATATAAGCGAACACGTCAGTCAACACCAACCTGAGGCGTCGCCTCGCCAATCAAATGCTGCAGATGTACGAGGCGCTAGTGAGCATGGAGGGAGGACCGCAACAATCGACTCCGTCCACGCATATCCCTCTCACGAGGCACGAAACCAGCCGAGCTAGTCAACTCCTGGGGATACGACAGGTGCGGAGGCTCCACTCTATACAATGCCTGTCCATCAATATGTAGACCATAAATCACCTCAACATCCTGCGGGGTGATGGTAGCCTCGCCAGTGCGGAGATGAAATGTATGGGTCTCCGGTAGCCAGGCTCAATCATGGCTGTCACTAGAGCCCTACCGTGCACAAGCCGACCAACCTCGATGCACCGGTAGATATCGTCCCGACGTAGTATATCTATGACACGAGGATGTGGGGAATAGCCTCTACAATATCCCATGCTGATTCCCCCGAACGGGTACAGACCACTCTACCGAGGATACGGTGCGCATCCCATACATACGGGACTTATGCTCGCGCCAGATAAAATACCCCTACGTTGTCGAAGAGGCCCCGACTCCGGAGGTGTCCTATCTATTTTAGGCATTTTAAATTAATCATTAATACATGAAGTAAGGATTAAAGTGGTATATTTTTTACGCATTTTAAATTAATCATTATTTTTTTAATTAATCTCTAATACGTAGTATTAGTTATGTAATCTTTTACCAAGAAATCAAATAAATAAAAGATTATTAGCATATAATTAATAAATAAACAATTAACTAACTAATCAAATTATTAACAAATTATTAACAAATAAACAATTGGCTTAACAAATACTAAATAAACAATTAACAAATTAACAACAAATACACAAATAAAAAAAAATAAAAAAAAATGAAAAAACTGGCAGAAACAGCCTTTTGCGCACAAAAAAAGTGCGTAAAAGTTTTTTTTTTGTCCATATTCGCAAATAATACACAATAGTAATGCTTAGGTTAATAATGTAATAGAAAAATCGTAGTAAAATACCTAAATTGAAGCTTTGATTTTGAGTTTTGAATTGAATTATACGCCGCTTTATTGCGATAAAACATTCGACTTCAATATACCAAAAATATTGACTTTTGGGTTGGAAATCAACAAGAAAACGATGTTTTTGATCGCGTGGGACCTCGGAAAGCGACCTTTAATGGCTGATTTTTTTTTTTTTTTTTTGAATTGGGGGACCAGTGGTGGGGAAGAAGGAAGTCGATTTATTTATTTCGGTCTTTTTACGCACGATTTCGTGCGTAAAAGAACTTAAGTGTAAAACTATCTTTGGTCCTTTCTGCACAAAATCATGCGTAAGTTCTATTTTTTTTTTTTTTTTTTTTTAATGGGTTATTTTAGTTTCAAAAATTTATTTTTGGGTTACAAAAGTCTTGGGTCCAATGAATTTATTGTACTACAAACTTGTCAACCTGCCACGAATTAGTAATTAATATTTATTCATAAAATTTCCAGAGAATTTAGAATGAAAACGGTAAGTTTCTAATCTATACAATATCAATGTTTGGTGGACTAATAAACGCGGATATTGTAAACCTTTACGGTGTGTTTGATATGGAGGAAAGCATTTTCTAAAAAAATATCTTATAATTTTGCTATATTTAGTTGGTCAATATGTTTTGAAAAATATTTTTTGTTGGAAAACGAGTCTTCTCCTCACCCCCCCCCCCCGCACGACCACCCCTACCCTCACACACATAGCGTTTGTGCGTAGGTTATATTCAAAACTCTTGGGACAATAACTTAGTTATCAAATATCTAAAACTAAGTAAGAAAATCACTTATTTTCTAGACAAACATTTTATAGGAGAATATTCTCTGGGAATTATTTTTTCTCATAGCAAACACACCCTTAATTTGAGCCTCAGCATTGGTCTCCCAATATTCTTCTTTTTTGTTTAATTATCCGGTATTTATTGTTAGTACTTAATTACCTTCCATCTTAATTTAGTCCACAACATGCAGTAGTATTTTTAAGGCTCAACGCATATGCAGCTCGCTAAACTTGTCTCTTTTTTCATTTTGACATCTCAACTAAGTATTGTTCCTTTTGGACCCCTGAACTCGTCCTCAAGTGTGTTTATCAAACCCTCTAAATCTGATTTTTATTAGAAGTAAAAAATAAATTGTGATAATGAAGGTAAAGTAATATTTTAGACGTGTGGTAAGCTGTTCTTTAGGTCATGGATATGTCAATTTCGCTTGGTTCCGCTCTTTCACTGCCAAATTAATTAAGAGCTTACTCTTTTTCCCTCTCAATCGTCGCTAATCTTAGCTAAAAAATGACATAATTAAATTAGAATATATATTATCATGTTGCTACATTGAAGATAGAATTGTATGTAAGTTAGATTATGTTTTATAGACATACTTGAGAAAAAATTCAGAGATTCAATAGGAACAACACTTAATTGAGATGCTAAAATAAAAAAAAGGGACAAGTTCAGGGCTACCCATGCATTAAGCCTATTTTTAAATTTTGAGTAGGTTCTTTTTATGTTTGTGCAGTGTTAAGTTATGACCGGACAACTTGTTTAATTCCATAATAATGACAAGGAGTTGTGACAAGAAGAAAACCACAAATATCACCCTAGCCAAAGCGAAGGTTCGTTAAATGTTAACAGTCAGTCGTCCCTTTCCAAGCACAGGTCCACTTTGCTTAGCTGTCTACTCTGACCACCACCTTTTATGTATATCTATAACTTTAGGATATTTAACTTATAATAACTTTGTATACTGCATGTGGTTTGAATATAAATGATATATACAAAAAGATAAATAACCCCCACCTAGTAGGCTTTATAAAGCGCCTTTCGAAAACAATCTTTTTGAAAAATGCGATCACTACGAATGGTCTCCTCCTTATTGTCTTTACAAATTTAGCTTCCACATCTGTCGGGCACTTTTCGAACACTCTACATAAGTAAAGAGCCTTACCAATAACGATCGGCGCCTATCCTTTCTGAAAATAAATGATATATACAAAAAACAAAAAAATAGTGTGATGATTTTTTATATGATCGCTACCTTTTATAAAAAATAGTGTGTAATTTAATTATTAAACAAATTTACTTGCAATAACTTTTAGATGATGTTTGCTACGCTACCAGAACTTGAGCTCATACGACATACATTAATAGTGCAAAAATATTTTCACTATCAGTATGCCTTTTTTTAGTTCCTCACTCAGTGGTTGATAGCCGCTTTCAAACCTGATAATTAATCCAAAATTCGAGTAAAGTAATTTCGATCAAATGTAACTCCATTTTGGATGCTCGAATCCAAAATATCTGATTAATTTATCTTAATAATAATCTCACTGATTACTTATATTTATATTTGCGTGATTGAATATACAATCATCATATAAAATTATACTCATACTTGCATGGTAGTCCAAAGGTATATCCACTTGTATAATATACAAATAGACCGTTGTGTATAGATCAAGGTGAAGACGAGGCATGCGCACATTAGTTATCGACATACTCTATTATCTTTTGGGTCAGAAAAGGAAAAGGTTTATAAAGTCGGCACAGTCTACAATACACACACAGAGTAACACACACCACCCCTCACACAATTTGGCCAACATAAAAACGAAACGAATCTCTTGCTTTTTAGCAACCCAAAAACCTTTTTATTTTTAATTTACTTGAAAAGCTTCAACTCATTAATTAACACAACTTCTCAAGTAATAGAAAAACAGAGAACCAAGAAAGACAGAGAAAAATGAGAGTTAAATTTCTATAAATCAAAGGGTGTAAAAATGTACTCCTTCCGTCCCATATTACTTGGCCACTTTCCCTTTTGCACGCCCCTTAAGAAATCATAAATAAAGTGTACTTTCACTATCTTACCCCCATCTCTCTCCAATAAATACATTCTAATCAATATTGACTATTTTTAAAAATATTTAATATTAAGGGTAAGATGAGAAATATTTAATTAATTTTAACTTGGTTTGTAAATGAACAAGTAATTTGGGACATATAATTTTAGTAATGTGGCCAAATAATATGCGACGGAGGGAGTATATGAAATCACGCTTTTTCGTCATAATTTATATGATATCATTTGACTAGACACTATTTAGGAAAAATGATGGTCTAAAAACAAGTTTTCAGATGTTTATGTGACTATAATTCATCTAGTTAAGGATAAAATAAAATTCCAAATTTAATTTTTTTCTGAATATAAGAAAATAATATTCGTTTTAGGACATACGACAAAAAAAAAATGTTCCATAAAAATTGAGAGATACAAAGTACATACAAGATAGTAGTTATAAGTGAGAAATTTATGATATGAAATTATAAATGATGTAAAAAATCTATACAAGTTAAAATGTATCAAAACAATCTTTATTATATAGTATAGAACTAGTAACCTCCTCGTATTTCAGTGCCAGCTGTGTTTCTAAGTCTATGGCTGTAAAGTAAGCGGGTCTTTTAGCAATGGAATATTTTCTCTGTATTTACTTATACTCACCCTTGTACTTTATACTTCTGTAGTTTTACTGCCTCCTTTTTATGTGTTTTTGTACGAAAAGTGCGACTAAGTTTTGCTTTACATTATTTAACATGATCTTCATCTATTTACCATCATTGTGCTTATGACATTCTAAAAACCATAATTGTTAGAAGGAAAAAAGCTTAATAGACACAATAGATGCACACGATACTTCTTGTCAAAAGCTAATAATCATAAAATGCTTTACTTTAATTCATTACTCAGTGTTTTGTGGGTCATATTAATCTCCCAAAGCTAAAATATTTGCAAAAAGTAATAATATTTATATGGGGGAAAAGGAGATTAAAATGTGTATTGATTTTACTATTACAATTGTTGGATATATTGTGAGTATACAACACTAATGTATGAGTCAATTTGTACATATCGTGACTTTTTTATTAGGCACCTACTATCTCCTACCAACATATGTATCAGGTAACTCTGACTACAAAAAATTAAATAAATATAGAAGAATCGCATAGTCTATTTGCGTCACTTGACTTTAAACCTAATTTCGCATGGTTTTCATTCATTTCATTGACTGCATGACCAGAATCACTTTGTAGTCACTAAGGGCAAATTGCTCTAGATTTAACTCTACCATACTGACTCCATAGCCATTTTTTTTTTAATTGCAGGACGAAATCCGACAGCCAATTGCTGACTCTGAATAACCAGCCATGCAGTAAGCTCAATTCTAAAAAAGATTGTGCGGCTAAACAAAGTAAAATCTACGAAATAGGAGGACTAGATATGATAATATGTGAAACAAGAGGACATTATGATAAAGAATCTGATATTATATTCCCCCAGTCATCAACGACTTGTAAGAAAGAAAGAAAGTGAATCAGAAGAGTTTGCAGAAACAAGTAAAAACTTACATTTAATTTTCACAACCTCCAATACCAACCTACTATTCTCCCATCACACCCTCTTACCCATTTTCCCAAGCAATTCTCCTCATATCTTCCTCAATACTCAACTCAAACCCTAGAAAATTCTTTAAGATAAATACCCTCAAAATAATATTACTAATATCATCTTTCTCAGTATAGTTCTCTTATTCTCTACATGGGTTCATCCAAAAAGAAACCTTGGTAAGTCCCAAAAAAAAAAAAAAAAAAAGTTGTAGCTTTTCTAGTTCAAGTTAAGCCAAAATCAAGAAATGGGTAATTTATCAGCTTTCAGGTACCTTATAGTGCTAGTGTTTTACTTTTGTTTTTACTTGGGAAGTATTCAATCTGAGGAACAAGATTTGTCATTTGATTTTGAGAATTTTGGTGAAGATTCAAACTTTGAGTCTCAGTTTGCACTTTATGGTGATGCTAAGGTCGTTAATGGTGGTGGTATACAAATGAGTGGTTCAATGGGTTTTAGTGCTGGAAGAATCTTGAATAAAAACCCTATTAAGCTAGTTGAGAAAAGTCCAAGAAAAATGGTGTCTTTTTCAATGCATTTTGAGTTTTCATTGTCAAGTGAAAATGGGGATGGATTTGCTTTTGTGATGGTACCTATTGGTTATCCTTTTGATGAGTTCGATGGTGGGTCGTTTGGGCTATTGGGTGTCAGAAAAATGAAGTTTCTTGCAGTAGAATTTGATACATTTATGGATGAGAAATATGGTGATGTGAATGGAAACCATGTTGGTGTTGATTTAAGCAGCTTTGTGTCTGTTAAAGTGAGCAATGTTAGTTTGGGGTTGATGAATAGTGGTGAAAAGATTCAATCTTGGATTGATTATGAAGCAAGTTCAAAGAGATTAGAAGTGAGATTAAGCAAATTAGGTGAAATTAAGCCAGTTAATCCATTGCTTTCTTGCTTTATTGACTTGTCAAGAATATTTAAAGAGGATGAATTGTTTGTGGGGTTAAGTTCTTCAACTGGGAATTCCACTCAAAAATGCAATATCTACTCATGGAGTTTTAAGACAAGAACTGCACCACACTGGATGCATTCTGAGCCATTGGATCCACAATCATTTGGAGAGGAAAAAAAAGAAGAAATGAAATTACATAGCAAAAGTGATTGTGCTTTGAGAATTCTTGGTGCTTTGTTATTTGGTACTGGCTGTGGTGCATTAGGTGCATTCATTGTGGTAATTGTGTGGACCTTATTAGGTAGTAGAAGGCCAGTGGCACCAGAGGATTCTGCTGAAGTAATGGAACATAATAGTAAGGAATTTGATGAGTACAAAAAGTTCAAAGTAGTTGTTGTAGATAATGCCATCAAAGATGGTAAGAGTAAGAATTAGGTACTTTAAGAATTAGGTACTTGACTTTGGGAGTTTGGTTTGGTTGGTTAATTGTCTGTAATTAAGTTTTGTGCTATTGTTCTTGTTTTGTTATGTAGCTGTAATTTAATGATCAACCGTCCAAAGTGTGATTCTGCTAACTATTGCTCAAATGGTATGGTCATTAAAATACAGCTTCAGATTGGTGGACGAAAGTGTTAGTAGTTTATAGTTTTTCAAGGTTTTTATTGATTTTGGTGTTATCAAGTTTATTTGTGTATTTAATTCTTTCTAGTTTCTATCATTCCTCACACACTCCTCCCGTTGTAGCAACTCCCTCGGTTCATTATGATTTATGTTATCAGGTCATTTGAAAGATATTTACAGGTTATGCCCGCACCGTAAAGGCTCAAATATGCCATCCAACTATCGGAAATGGTTCATTTATGCCACTCGTCAATAGTTTGGCTCATTTATGCCATCAAACTATAGGAAATGGCTCATTTTCATGGCTCATTTTGCCACTCATCAATATTTTGACTCATTTAATTAAATGATTCATCCATGCCATTTTTTATTAATGCCGATTTTATAAAGTATATGGCCTCAAATTGTCTACATGCAATTTCAATTTTAAATACAAATTAATAAAAAACGACTCATACACCTTACTCACAACCATAATCTACATTGGTCATATATGATATTGTAAAACCCAACTCATGGATGAGTCATTTTTATTATCCCGATCTATCCAAAATTTATTTGTTTGTGTAATTGTTGAGTTGCCATAAATGAGATATAATATTTGATTCATTATTTTTTTGAAAAAATTAAAGTTTGAAGCAATTTCTTACTGACGTATTGGTCTACATTGGATATTAGACCCAACTCATAAATATCCCGATCTATCCAAATTTATTTGTTTGGTAATTGTTGAGTTGGATATAAGAATTCATTATTGTTAAAGAATGAAGAAGTTGAATTAAACCTAAATAATCATAAGTTTGTTGAAAGTTCCTGAAGCTAAAGAACAAATCAGTAAGTTTGGGGAAAGTTTGTTCATTTATTAAGGATGAGAAATCATTATTAAATTGATTTATGGTGAAATTTGTTATTGCAATTGAATTTGTACCGAACACTTTCGATTACCATTGTTGAACGTTCCGAAAGCTTGAGTCCAATTAAAACCCAAAAAGTTGTTATGGGATCAATTGAGTGTTTTCGAATTTGGAATTTGAGGTATGAGCTCAAAACACCTTTTCTATGAGAGTCCCACGAGGAATTTGAATTATAACTATGTGAGTTATGTCGAACTCTTGAGTTGTTATACAGACTAATTATAATTTTTTAGTTGTAGTCATTTGAAGTTTGTTGATTGTTGGACTCCATCATTTCTAGCCTAGTGAAATCAACTCCACCATTACTAAACTCAAATAGTTTCTAGGCTTTTTGGGTTAATTCAAATGGGTCGCATAATTTATGAGTTAGAGACGCATGGATCAATTATTTTTTATTTTTTTTTGCGTGGATTGTCCTACATTTGGGGTGGTCTTTAATTTTTGTCCTTCAAATTGGTGGTATTTAAGTTTTGCTCTTCGCCTAATATCTCGAGGTTGTAAGTTCTAATTCCAGCTCAAAAACAAAAAAAAAAGAAAAAAATGCAAGACAGAATTTTGCAAATCTGTTCATGCAAGCTGCCTTAAGGCCCAAGCAGAATTTCAAGGGCCAAAGTTAAAGACCACCATTTTGAAAGACAAAAATTAAAGACCAACCCCAGCGAAGGACAATCCTGCTAATTGCCCTCAATAAATCAATACTACTTATTTAATTAAATCCCTAAAGAGGAGACATTGTTAATCCAAAAATTAAAGTTAAGAATAATTGGGTCCAATAGATGGAAGGATGGGCAAATTAACGTTAAGGGCCACTTGAGTCAAATAAGTAGAAGATGGCCAAATAAGTTAAATTGAAACCAGATTAAAAATTAGAATAAAGTAGAAAAATGCCACAGTTAAAAATGAGAGCTTTTGCGCAGAGAAACAGGGAGAAATAAATAAAAAACCATCTCAAGATTGTTGGTCCCCATATTTTTCTTTATTGAGACTTATAGTGCAAGGATAACGAGTGAGATTCACCATTGATCAAAGAAAACAAACACAACAAATTACTAAAATTAATTACAAGATAATGTCATCGAGAAATGATAATGAGCTGGTTGGATCTCAGCATAAACAAATGTTTCTTCAATCCCAGAAACTGGGAGTTCTAGAAAGATAACGCAGTTTAAAATTCTGCATCACATCATGGATCCACCACATAACTCACAAATATAGTACTAGAACAGTTTTTTCCCTAGTTTGTGATCATTAAAAAAATAATGGAAGTTTCAAAATACATAAAAACTTATATAGTTAGGAAAACAATGGATCTCAGAAAAGTGAAATACCAAAAGAATTTATATATCGTCACATTGAATTATATTCAGATATTGAGGTTTCCTCATGGATCCATCGTAACAAAACAAAGTACATATAGAACCAACAGTTAGCTAAAAAGGAAGGAGAGTGAAATTATTAAGTTTAGACCAAAAAGTGTGATTTGTTAATCGAAACATCTTATTTTTCTTATAGAACCAATAGTTTGCTAACAAACCTAGAACCTAAAGAAACTATATATAATATATAGACACTGACGATAAACCTATAATGTTGGAGAGGGAAATACCAGTATGTAATATAGTTCCGCTAAATTAAACGTGCACTTGTTAGGGGACTGAGCCGCTCTCCCTGGCCCAAAATTGATGGAGCAATTCATAATTGTTCATATCATTTGCACATTTTGGGCATAAGTCTATATTTTCATATCATGATATACCACAAATTATGCCCCGTACTTTTAAAGAACTTATGCTCCACTAGACATAAGTTCGATTTTGAATGACAAAAATTAAAGACCAGCCCATTTGGAGGCCAAATCAGGCAACTTGTTAAGTTCACAAATGGCTGCCATAAGGGGTGGACTTGATTTTTTGACCCCGCTTAACAAAATTTTTAAAAATAGCCGCTGCTTCATAATATTAGTTAGGCAGTGAACTTGCTTAATTTATCGCAACTTCTGCCTTATAACAAAAGCTAGAACTTATGCATGATGGGAGACAGAAGCACATTTTTTATTGCTCATCGGGCATAACTTGTGGTCATAAATTAGTCTTACCTATAAGACAGAAGTTCAAGATATTTCAAGGTAATGAACCTGCTCAATTCACTACAAGTTTTGCCGCCTTATAAGCAAAAGCTAGAACTTATGCCTAACGCACAACAAAAATACTTCCAAACGAATCTTTACAAATCAAAAATATTTTTAAAGACCAAATTTGATAAGGTGGGATAAAAATTCGAGCAGACACTTTTGGAGATACCACACATTATTTTCCGGTGCAATTTCGTCCAAATATATAGGTCTAGCTGGGCCCAAAATAAAGTGTATGAACCCGACCCAACTGTCAATACCAAGTCAAAACAACCGGGTCAAATTATCCAAACCCGTTTATAAGTCAAAACCTCTATTCTCTTTGAAAAATGACACTAAAAAGATATGGATAAACCCTAACACTTACCAAGAAAAACCATGGCAACAATCCATTTTCTTCCACAATCTCTTCCTCATCATTCATACAATTCACTAACACCCTCCAAGTTTAGAAAAAGTCCACCTAAGTCCACCACCCATGACCACCCCACCACCACCACCCAAGAACCCCCTAAACGTGGCCACAAAAAATCATCCACCCCCACAAGTTCAAAAAAATCAAGAACCACCCAAAAAGATTCAAACTTTACACAATCCAACACCCAAATTGAAAAACTTTCAAGAAATGATTTCAAGATTGATGATTATGATGATGGGGTTGATTTTCCATACCCAAATCCACCTTTAGTATGTTGTTTTGGTGCAGCACAAAAGGAATTTGTGCCAACAGTTAGAATATCACATGAACAAATGGATAAAGATAAATATTCAGAATGGAAAATGTTGCAATGGAATCCACCTGAATTTGTTAGAGCACCTGGTGGACCACCATCTAATGTTGCTATATCACATGTTAGGCTTGGTGGTAGAGCTGCATTTATGGGCAAAGTTGGGAATGATGAATTTGGTCAAGAAATGGTTTTGTTAATGAATAAAGAGAATGTGCAAACAAGGGGTGTTAAATTTGATGATAAGTTGAGGACTGGATGTACTTATATGAAAATTAAGTTTAAGGATGGGAAAATGAGGGCTGAGAGTGTTAAGGAATCTGCTGAGGATTCTCTGCTTAGCAATGAATTGAATCTTGATGTGCTGAAAGAGGTACTAAAAGAAAATATAGATCTTTTTTGATGGATAGAGTTGTAGCAATACTATCAAGCATCTTGCTGATTCTATTTGTGTGGTTGTTTTTGGCTTTAAATGTTAATAGAGGATGCATGTAAGTATGTAACCTAATTTGCTGCGCGAACGAACCATATGGCATTGACTTGTCTTGTGCAAAATGATGTATGAGAAACCCAATGGCTTCATAGATGAACCAAAGTTTGGCATAAGCGAATATCAGTAGGTATATTGGAGTCACCATTTGTTGGTAGAAACTATTGTGCAGTCCACTAACAGTTTTAATGCTCGTTCCTGTTCTGAAATTTGCCTAGTCTGTTCACTCTGACGACATTCCTTTGCCATAGACACATTTGTTTTTGTAGAACAAGTTGATTAATGATACATAACTCTTGTCAACCAATTTATTTGAGTTTGACTTGTGCTAATCGTATATACTCTTTTTAGTTGCGAGTTAGTGAAAGCATAGTTCCCTAGTCATTAAATTCTAGTGCCCTGTCAACTAGTTATCAATTATCATTGGCAGTATTAATATTGTTAAGTCGTCTCATGTTTGACTAGTTATCTTATCTTCCCGAAACCATCAGATTTTTAGCTTGAAACTGGCTGATCCTCAATAGTGAAAGATGATTCAATATATTATCAGTTTTCATTCTGTTGTGATCATTAGAGAAATTCTGTTGTTCTATTGTTACCATAAGTAAGATGCTGTATTCATGGTAAGTTGCGTATTACATGTTGGATATTGTTAATACAGTGCTTGACCTTACGCTACAGGTAAGGATATATGTCTTCTATTAGTATTATCCTTTTCGGGGACTTACGTGCTTTTACAAATTTTGTTCTTACGTGCTGTTACAAATTTTGTCCTTACGTGCTTAAACAAATTTTGTGTGCTGGTGACATTAAAGTATTTTTAACAAATTTCGTGGTGCTTTTGCCTTCTCTCTTGCAGGCTAGGATGTTCCATTTTAATTCTGAAGTCTTGACATCTTCATCTATGCGTTCAACTCTTTTTAAAGCAATTACATTGTCAAAGAAGTTTGGTGGTCTTGTATTTTTTGACTTGAATCTGCCATTACCCTTGTGGAGATCACGTGATGAAACAAGACATTTGATCAAGGAAGCCTGGGAACAAGCTAACATCATTGAGGTCTCAAGGCAAGAGCTTGAATTCCTTCTTGACGAAGAGCATTATGAGAGGAAAAGGAATTATACACCTCAATACTTCGCGGAGACTTATGAACAAACCAAACAAAGAAGAAATTATTATCACTATACTCCTGAGGAAATTGCTCCCTTATGGCACGACGGACTGAAGCTTTTGTTTGTAACAGACGGGACACTTAGGATTCATTACTACTCTCCTTATTTTGATGGGGTGGTGGTTGGTACGGAAGATGTGCTCATAACACCGTTTACTTGTGATAGAACTGGTTCTGGTGATGCCGTTGTCGCTGGAATAATGAGAAAATTGACGACACAACCAGAGATGTACGACGATCAAGATGTTCTGGAGAGGCAACTTCGGTTTGCAATTGCAGCAGGCATAATATCCCAGTGGACAATTGGTGCTGTTAGGGGTTTTCCCACGGAAAGCGCCACACAGAATCTCAAAGAGCAGGTCTATGTACCATCTATGTGGTAGTAGTGCCACAATGCCAATTCTCAGGACATTGTATGTTGTAGTCACTACTTAAAGTAGATTTTGTTGTAATTAATCCACAGCATTTCACAAATAATAGGTTCTTGAGGAAGTGGATTCAGGATTATAGCCTAAATTGAAGGAAAGATCCAAAGTGTTTTTGTGAGTGCATGATCTTTGAAAACCAGATCCATTTGTAACTGTGATCAGCTAGGAGGTACAATTTTTTGTGCATCTCATGGTTAAAGGATGCAATATAGATTCTACACTGTTGTAATGAGCATGCAGTTTTCACCATTATTGTTCACTGTAATGTGCATGCTGTCAATTTGTTTTAAAAAAGGGTCAAATTATTGTTGAAGGGGCTATTTCGGGGTGTTTTATTGAGTTTTCAAGAAGGAAAAGACCTCTGGTTAGCATTAAACACTCTTGCTTGCCTAGTTTTCTTTGTTCACTGGAAGCAAAATATTTTGATAAGGTAGGTAATTTTATTAACATTGAGAAAACTCTCGTATACAAGAGGCATACCAAAATGTAGAGAATCAACATCAAAACATGATTCTCAAGGGTGCATCAAAATGTAATTAAACTGCTACATTGGAAGTTCTTAAAAATCATTTAAGAGAATCATGTGACTTGACTTAAATGTATAGTTTTTGAGACGGCTGAATTGGTAGTTCTTAAAAATCACTTAAGAGAATCATGTGACTTGGCTTGAATGTGTAGTTGCTGAAACAGCTGAATTGGAAGTTCTTAAGAATCACTTAAAATAATCATGTGACTTATTAGCTTAAATGTGTAGTTGTTGAGACTGCTAAATTGGAAGTTCTTAAAAATCACTTAAGAGAATCATGTGACTTGGCTTAAATTTGTAATGGACAACTGCAGACCCCTGTTCATAGTAGATATGATTGGCAACATAGCACAAAAGTGGAAATATGGTGGCATATAGAGGCCTAAATTACATGTTCATCTTTGTGTTTAATGAGTTTAGTTCCGGAACAGAATATGTTGGGCTGATTTTAGGTGTTTGCCATTGCATAATTAGCTATTAGACAGCACTATAATCCTCAAGACAATGGCTTTGCATACCGCCCACAGTTCAGTTCAGTTAGGGGAGTTAAATGAGCGATGTAGACTATGTTTATGCAGGTTAAGACTGTCAAATCAATATACTCCCGTATACAAGAGGTATACCAAAAGGTAGAGAATCTACATCAAAACATGATTCTCCACGAAAGACATCCAATCATTTATATGAATAGGAATCTTGAGGGCGCATCAAAAAGGTAATTAAAAACAAATACTATTCCTCAAATGTACATAATCATTTTCAATCCCCTCAAACACTCACATGCAATATAAGGCAAAGTTGTTGAGACTGCTAAATTGGAAGTTCTTAAAAATCACTTAAGAGAATCATGTGACTTTAGCTTAAATGTGTAGTTGTTGAGAGAGCTAAATTCGAAGTTCTTAAAAATCACTTAAGAGAATCATATGACTTAGCTAAATTTTGTAGTGGGCAACTGCATTTCCATTCAAAGTAGATATGATTGCCATTATAGCACAAAAGTGGTAATATGGTGGAATATGGATGCCTAATTACATGTTCACCTTTGTGTTTAATGAGTTTGGTTCTGGAACAAAATGTGTTGGGTTGATGTTAGCTTTTTGCAATGCATAATTAGCTAGTAGAGAACATTATCAGCCCAAAGACAGTAGCTTTGCATGCCTGTATCAGTTCAGTTAGGGATTTCAAATGGGCGATGTGGACTACATTTAGGCGGGTTAAGACGGTCAAATCAATAAACAGATTAAATTATAATCCGTTCAATATTTGCTTTGGTCAAGATAGGACATTCCAGTTTTAGACTAAATAATAGATCATAACTCAACTCGTTCAACTCAAAATCATTTTTCATTTGTTTGTTGGTTTGTTCTTGTATAATTTGTTTGACTTTCAAATCAAGCAAATAAATTTTTCTCTGTGTTATAAGGTTATTTAAGGATCAAGTAGCGGTATACATGGAGGTCAAATTAGCCCTTTGGCTTTACTCAAGATGACCCACCAATGACATAAGCTAGTTTGCACGAATAGAATTTTCTAGTGTCATTATTTAAATTTTGATTTCGTTTAAAATAGTCTTACAAAAATAGATTTGTGGCAAAAAATTGGTAAATGTTGATGGATTTTGGCGGATCACTATGAAATTCGTCAGATTGCTCTATCATAAATTTTGGCGATTGCCGGAAATTGATCACCAAATCCTAACAATTCTGGGGGATTTCCATAAAGTCATTGTGTTTTCTTGTCACAAATCCTAATGAGCCCCAGAAATTGCCCCTCAAATCCTAATAATTCTTGTGGGTCGCCATAAACTTGTTGTGTAGATATTTCAGTACTACACGCTTCAAAATCGGTCCGTATTGTTCCAAGTCAACTCCAAATCAGTCCACACCATTTGATACCCAACCTTCTAATGCTAGTCCCAAAAAATTTCACTTTTCGTTCAACTCAAAGCTTCAGAAAACAATAGACTTGTTTTGTGTTCTTTAACAATCAAGCTCAACAAAGTCCAACTATGGTGTTCTCCAAATTTCTTCTACGAAAACCAATCCAAAATAACCAAAGTCCACAAATAAGCAATGAGTCTTTAATTATCTTGTTGATATTACTGCCTATTTTTACTGTTGTCTTTGCATCTTTCCTTGAGCTGAGAGTCTATCAAAAACAACCTCCCTACCTTGTGAAGGTAGGGGTAAGGTCTGCATACACTCTACCTACCTTCCCCTAGAACCCACCTGATGGGATTATCTTTGGGTTGTTACTGTTGAGGAAGAGGAGAAATTCTCGGCGGATGTATATCTTCGGACAACTTTTCTTAATAGGGTCAAAAGGTAAATAAAACCTTTGAGCAGGCCACCTTGTAAAAATTGGCATGAATAAATAAACAAAATAAAGTTTAAATTCTCGATCCACCGAACTTTTCAATTTCTTTCTTGGATAGTAGCAGAACTTGCTTTATGCTTGTCTGGTAGTACAATTAAAGGGATGACAAAAAAGCCGTGCATTATTTCCAGACAAATAAGCCAAACTCTCAATTCTGGTCCCTATGATTGTAGCGTGATAGCATTCTGTCAGTATTAAATTATCTCACATGGCACATATTGCTAGCTTCACATGGTCTCAGGTAAATTTTGCAGGTAGATATCCAGCCTCACTATCTATGTTCATGCTTTTCTGGTATGTTTTCCATCAAACTAATTTAATTCTATGAAAATTTTACTAAACCGAACCAGAGGTGAAAGAAGCACAACTTTTTGATCATTTCACGTGACATCTCAAATTTTTGCTCATCTTAACTCCTATTCAAGATACTTGGCTGAAACTCGCTTTTGAATGATTGTCACAAAGAGGTTATGGTTATAATAGTATTATGTATCATTGACCAACTTAAAATCTTAAATCGATCTGGAATTAACACTTCTCGTATCAGGTTAGGCCTCTCCAACTGAGTTGGGGTCCTGAATACACCAGGTTCACTATGTCCCTAACTTCTCTTTATTAAGAAAGTCGGTTGTCTACTATAATTAGATTAAGATCGTAAAAACATAAACTTGTAATATAGCCAGACAAAATTCAATAAATGGAGTCAAATAACAACGTTATGAAACTGAACCTAGCGATTAACATATAGGGGAATGGTCGCCCGGGTTTCTTGGCTTGGTATCTAGCACCTCACGTTCAGAATATCTAGGCACGATCGTAGCACGCACGTCGAGTGAGTTTCTTTCACGACATGCTATTAGCTAATTTTGCCTCTCCATTGTGAATACTATTAAAATTTTGTCATGGACAGCTAGGAAATGGCAACAACTTTATTCTCAAGGTGCTTATTCTTTGCATAACCATCTAGGACCACCGTTCATGCTTCTAGCTGAGCTTTAAGGTGAGAAGCCATGACCTAAAGAATGCCACACTGAAACTGCCACAGAATTAAGGGATAAACTACCAATCTTTTTCCAAAGAAGATGGTGTAAGTATGAGTTTTCTTAAATGCAATGATGTATAAACACGACATCTATTTAACAAAATGTAAAGTAATTAATAGGAATAACCACCCATTTAATAAAATGAGCTTTACAACCACTTTTCTCTGCATGTTAATGGTAGTGGAGCAGTTACTAGGTATTGCAAGATTTTTTTTGGGGGCTTGAACAATTTGTTACATGAAAACTAGTTTCCTCTCCCTTCATTAGCATCATAGTAAATATATACTATAGCAACAACAAACAACAACATAACCAATGAAATCCCACAAAGTGGGGTCTGGAAGGGTCGAATGTACGCAGACCTTACCCATACCTTGGAAGGAATGGAGCTTGTTTAAATATATACTATAACAAGAAAAATATTTACTTTTACTTTAATGGATGAAAATGGAAGCTCGCATCGGGAGTGTTGTGAGATCAGAAGGTGCCGCCTATTCTAAAGGGAAAGTTCTACAAAGCGGTGGTTAGACCGGCTATGTTGTATGGGACGGAATGCTGGCCAGTTAAGAAAGCGCATGTCCAGAAAATGAAGGTAGCTGAGATGCGGATGCTGAGATGGATGTGCGGGCATACTAGGAGAGATAGGATTCGGAATGAAGTGATTCGGGATAAGGTCGGTGTGGCCCCTATGGTGGATAAGATGCGGGAAGGGAGGTTGAGGTGGTTCGGCCATGTGCAGCGGAGATGCGCCAGTGAGGAGGTGTGAGAGGATGGTAGTGGCGGGCCTGAAGAGAGGGAGGGGTAGGCCAAAGAAGGCCTAGGGAGAGGTGATTCGGTAGGACATGGCGTTACTCCCGACTACAGGGGACATGACTGTGATAGGAGGGGGTGGAGGTCGAGTATCAGGGTAGAGGGGTAGTGGGGGGCCGCGAGGTTTCCTTTCTCATATTAGGAGTATTTTATCCTGCTTCTATGCGTTGGTCTTGCCAATCTTTGCTGTTTTATCATGACTTCGTTACTCTTGCTATTTCTCATTTTCGCATTGTTTTGATTTGTCTGTCCGTATCTGACTCTTTTCCCTTGTTTTCTTTTGAGCCGAGGGTCTTTCGGAAACAGCCTCCCTACCTTCCAAGGTGGAGGTAAGGTCTGCGTACACTTTACCCTCCCGCACCCAACATTGTTTGATTCAACTGGGTATGTTGTTGTTGTTTACTTAATCAAGTATCAAGGAGAGCAGTTCAAACTGAAACACAATCTTGCTAAGGGTGGAATGATCCAAATATTTCTGGTATCAATGACGCACAGCCTGAAACTCTGGATAATGGACCCATCCCGTTACATTTCTCTACTCAAATAAAGGTTTTGTCTGAGAGGGTTCAAACCCATGACATGCGCCTGATCTGTACAACAGGCAGTGTATTGACCAAAGGCCCGAGGAGGAATAATCCAGGTGGTTCCTTCAGCTAAAAATGAAGGCAATGCAAAAAATTGTATAGTAAAAGATGACAAAGAAGTGTAATTCTGCATCTGTGTACAGATCTGTATATCATTTTCATGAATCGGTATACATAGGAATCCGTGTTGAACCTAATGGGTAAAACTAATCACAAAACCAACTCGGAAGATAAATAAAAATAATAAATGAATATGAAAATTCTATATTCCACCCTAAAGAATGATTTGAGTATATCTCTGCTTTGTATATGCTTCTTTTGTCCATCTTATAAACCACCATCTCTGCCCCAAGCGCTGCTTGCGTTTTACAATAATCTCACTTTCTTACTGCTAGCCGCGCAGTATGAAGGGCAACGAAAAACCCGACTTCTGGCAACCCCTTATAGGCCATATGTAGAACAAGTATTGATATTGGACTAATCTACCAAATTATGATCATACAGATACCTATCTTTGTGAAGCAATCCTCAAACTTGGTCTCTTGTTGAGTTGCTGTTTCCTGGCTTCTTCCTCTGATCTATTACATAAACAACCAGGTAAAGGATTTGCATAAAAGTTCTCCTCTAATCTTGGTGATTCACCGGCTTGTCTGAGATAAGGTGCTCCTAATCTGTTCGATTGTAAGACCTTAACTTTTGAAGCAAACTCTTCCCAGGAGATTTCACCCTTGTCCAACGAGTCGGTCAATCTTACAAAATTGAACCTGAAATGAAGAAAATGCATTAACATTATTAGTATTATTTTGATCGAAGTTAACTAGTGGTGAAAGGGGAAGTTATGCAGTATCGAGGATAATGACAAACCTGTCAGGGCTAATGGTCTTTCGAAATCCTTCAAACCGTCTATGACCTTGCACAGCCTTAGCCATATTGCCATCGTAAGTGTAAACAAAAACATCACTTTCAAGGGCTACCATATAGTCTACAGCAGCAAGACGGTTTTGATAATTCTTGAAAGCCTCGAGTTCTTCGTTTGTTGCAAGCGTTGAGTGAGAGAACACATTCGGGTAATGTGTACGGAATTCATCCATGCTGTTGTTGCCATAAATTTCCCCTGCAACAATGTATATTCTTGTCGTGGACGGATATCCCATCGCCTTGAGAAATAAAGCAGCTTCCCTTGGAGACATAGGGCAGCCCCCTTGGAGTCGCTTTTCCTTGCTGTCTATCTCTTTCTCTTTCCAATGTTTCACTTCGTACCTCATTTTACGAAGTTCTTCAGCCTCTTCAACCGTCAAATTGTTGCTGCAGCCAGTAAACGCTAGCATGTCTTTCTCGTATCTGCACGTTCGAGCAATATGCTAAGTTACTCATACATCAGTGGTAGAGAATTTGACAAAGAAATGCAAAGTGTCAGATAGATTACCTTAAATGGAGAGCGATATATGGTTCACCGTTATCTCGAAGTCTATCGATCAACTTCTTTCCAAAATCCTCTATCTCATTCGTGTAACGCAGAGCCTGATAATTAGCTCTACATCGAAGCCTTTGAATGGACGATGCTAGGCCATTGTTAGCAAGCCTCGAATCCGTGTGGGTAAATTGTATCACCTTGTGCTTCTTTAGTAAAGAAAGTATCTCTCCTCTATAGTAACTAGCCTGCAATGAAACATCTTACTTTAGTTTCCGCCATGAAAACTGAAAGCAAGAGCTAGCACATAATAGTTTTATTTACAAACCTTGGACCAAGACACAGGCGCCTTTTGAAGGGGTTTCACAGCTGCATATTTTCGTGGCAAAGATTCAACAATCTCAATATCATCCTTTAGAACTTCAATGAAGTGTCTCCACTCAAAAATATCTTTAAAATCACTGCACGAAACGATAAAAGATTAGAACTAAAACGAGGAGTCCTTAAGAGGGGTCATTCTCAACTGATCAGAAGAACTAAAAGAATTGTACCTAGTATCTGTCCAAAAGGATTCATGGTCAAGAGAAGGAAGAACCAGAGTGGCATTCATTATTTTTGCAATAGCTACCATATCACATATCTGCAGTAATCCACTAAACATAGTAAGCACAACATTACAGTTTCGCCTTTCGCTAAAACCCATCTAAACAATAGCTTAATGAGTGTGGAATACAGCTTTTCACTCACCCCTGTTCTCATTTGGTTTAATCCTCCATTTGCATGAACTAAGATATAGCCATTTGTCGATGAGCCAGTTCCTGGAAAAGAACTCCAGATATCAGAATGCATTACAAATAAACTTTACAATAAACACCACATAAGTTCAGAAATCGAAAATCTTGACATACTTATGCGATTCTTTGGCCGAGAAATGCATTGGTAATGGTTATCACTGTTTGGCTTCATCCATATTTCTGGTACCTGTTAAAACATTCCATACAGACAAGTTAGATGCTTTCATTTTCAATTTCATTTTTGTTTGTTCATATATGCATAGCAATAGCACAGTCCACAATAAGTCTGCATTTAGGAAAATTTAGAGAAAACAAATGGAGCACACTAACTAGAACTATAAATGTATATGTATCAGTTAGTTAAACAGATCAAAAGAAAAAGAATAATGAACTTGAGCAAAGTTACCAAATACCGATGGTAATTACTTACTATGTTTACCTCAAATTAAACAATTTAACCTTATCAGTCACTTAGAAGTTATAATTAAGTGAAAAATGTGTGTGAAAACATTCTTATATTAATTGATTCAGTGTAAACACCGAATGTACAAGGGGAAATAGTAAGTACCCCTCGAGGTACACACAAGTTAATTCCAACAACAATGTTGTTTTTCTTTGAAAAAAGGAAGAAAAATATAGAAACCCACCATAACGGTCAACAAATAATTGGAAGGACACCATCATAGTCAACATAGCCAATAGCCAACTGGCAAATGGTTCACAATTTTCAACACTGTTTTTGTTGCCGCCCACTACTTTGATTTTACCGAGTCAAACAATGAATAGAGATTTCACCATCCCCTCACACTTAAAAAGTAAAAGGTAAAAGTAAGAAAAAAAATAAAAAAACTCAAAATTACAGCTACCAAAATTCTCTCCTTTCAAAAAATTCACGACAAAGATCTAGACCAAAATGCAAAGAAAATTTGAGTTAGTACGGAAAGTTTCCATCTTTCATTCTTCAACCCAAAAAACGTAAACAAAACGCAAAGACTAAAGCTGCCATCTTTTGGAAACTACATTATAACATAAACGGCAAACTAAATTTCGATGATTAAAAATTCAACATTTAATTAAAAAGTTATTTTCACTTTTTTCACTCCAAATCACTCACATAAATCCAAAAAACAACTTCAATTTATATTCATGACCGAACACAACTCCAATTTCCAAATATCATTTTTCACTTTGATAACAAAAACTACTTTTCTCAAATACTTACAACTTTCATTGCCTAACAGGCCCTAAATTTAGGTGATTAAAAATTCAACCTTTAATATTTTTTTTCCATATCTATCAAAATTCTAAATTAGGAAAAAAAAAATTGAAAGTAGAAACTTACTGGTATTTCCTTCATCTGACGTTTTTGCACAATATCCCCAGAAGAAGAAGAAGAAGAAGAAGAAGAATCTGTTTCCGAAAGAACCCTTTGTGCATTAACTAAATTATTCTTAGAATTACCAAGAACAAAAACACCACCATTCTCTTTTCTCATAAAATTCCCATTTATATCTTCAACATTACCAGTACTCATCATAAATGAAAACTTAACGAACACAGACGCCACCATTAAAAACATTAACAACCCAAAAACCATACGAACCATATTCTTTCTTGATCTCAAAACCCATTCTTCTAGTCTAAAAACAATATTTTCAGACACCCTTTTACGTACCAATAAGTATTTTATTAACGGGTGATGATAATGATGAAGAATAACACAATTGTTAATATTCGTGTTGCAAGTATCAGGGTTGTTATTATTATCGTCATCGGATAAATTGTAATCGCTTGATGATTTTTCAGGGTCGTTGGTGGTGGTCATAATGACGTGGCGACGGTGGTGTGTGGCGGTGGTGGTGGTGGTGCCACCGGTTGACATTTCACACATAGAATTTGTATGACTTGTATTCACACAGAATCTAAAGAATAATTTATTTATTTTTGAGAAAATTTTATGAGAGAAAGAGAAGAAAGGAGAAAGAGTTTTACAATTTGTGAACCGTTGGTTTGTTTATGTATATATTTATTTAGAGGGGTGGGGGGTTGGAATGGAAGATTAGTGGGTTGGTTCGTTGCTCTTTTATTCCTTTTAGGTCTCTTGCTATTTTATTTTATTTTATTACGCGGGCGTTTGGACACACTAAATGTGAATTTTTTTTTTTTAGAAAAAAAAAAAAAGAAGAAGAAGAAAAAGTAGTAGTATTTAAAAAAAAAATTGAAAATTTGATTTTAGAGATTGGAGTTGTATTTGGACATTAATACAATTTGAAAAAAAAAATGATTTGAAGTGAAATATGTGAAGACATGTATTTGGAGTTTTCGAATTCCGAAATATTGTAATAATTGTATGTCCAAATATGATTTTGAAACAAATTTATGAAAAATAAAGGTAAATTATCCATGGCTAAACGGGCCTACTCTCCCAAGTCCCAACTTATGTTGAGTTTTACAAATAAAAAAATCCGTCTCAAGCTCAAACTAAAGAGAACTATTACCATTTGTTTTAAAAGAAGCAATCAGCTCAATTGTTATTCAAATTGTAAATGAGTACATCAACTCCATAGCATCAGACATAGAACCTGCAATCCTAGCTAACATGTGGGCACACTGATTAGCTGACGTTTAACAAAAAACAAAGATGTAGATGAATATAGATGTAAAGTTACACATGGGTGCTTTACGGTCCTGCACAATAATATCAAAAAAAGAATTGTTGCTCTCAGATTTTTCTGATGCTTGCTTGGCCAAAAGACAATCCATCTCAACAACAATCGGGGATGTGTAGTAGTGCTTCTTCAACCAGCTCAAAGCTTCACGGACTGTTGGATTTTAGCCATTAGCGCACATATGAAGCTTCCAGTGGTGAATTAAATCCTCGAACAAATTTTTCATGAGTATCACAAATTAACATACATACCCCTACTCTTCCAGAGTTAATATCACACGAAGCATAAATGTTGCATTTCATAATACACGGATCAGGAGGAAATCATTTAACAATAAAATTTGGTTCAGATACATAATACATATTACTACCAATAAGTGTTGCAGTCCACTCTTGCCAGAAGCGACTGACTCTATGTATGACAGTGTCTGGCCGCATATTTTTACCATTCTAGATGAGGTTGCAAACAAGCATTGATGTGGAAAATATTTTTTCCTGAATTTGATTAGGCATATATGGAGTTTTTAAAAAAAGAGCTTTTGATATATACCCAAATAGTTTTTTAAAATTTGTGATTTTAAACATATCATGATATCTGACTGTCCAAGTACGTCATTAAGATAAACGAAGAGTTTATCGTTAAAAAAGTTTCAAATGTATAAATATATTATTCTTTGGAACAAACTAAAACCTAAAAACCTTATCATTATATAAGCAGGAAACCCCAACGCAAAATGTTGTTGATCGACATTTAACCCTTAAAACGTATATTTTACACTAGACAAACTTGTAATTTAATTATTTAGAACTTTAAAATTAGTTAAGATTTTGGTTATAAAATCTTTTCCAATTTAATTAAACTATTTAGAGGTTCTAATATTAACGATTTAAAATCAATTAAGACTTGAATTAATTCTTTATTTGAACAGTGTACATAAGTGGTAGACATTTAAGATTTCTTCCTTTGTTGAGCTAACTAAATGGGATCAACTTTGATTATTTTTAGAATTTTATACTTTTTATATATTTTATAACTCAAACATTTTTTTGTGGGTTTTAAAATTGTATATTTATTGATGTGAGGACTCTTGCGTGTACTTAAAGACTGCTAAAATGAAATCGATGGAGTGTATGTGTGTATATATATATATATAATCTTTTGAATACAGAAAAACACTTAATTAAATAATTAAAATTTATAAAGTTGAAGTCGACAAATAAGAATTGAAACGTAATTGAATGATTAATTTATAGTACCATATCGTGAAAAAAGTTTTCTTTTGAGTCATTTGGGACGGAATATTTCTAGTACTGTTTGTCTCCAATCAAGAACAGACTTTTATCAAACGATAAAATCCTGATAAAATGGTCTGTCTCAATTTGGTAGGAAAGTGAATTGTCATATTAGGAAGTACCTTCTCCATAAGATGAAAATGTCTGTTGAAGTGATGTGACAGACATTTTTTTCTCAAATTAAAAATGTTCCTCAAAGAAAATATTTTTCAAGTACAGGTAAATAATGTAACTAGACTATATAGTGGTTTTACATTTTATTTTTTAAATAAATATAGTTAAGAGAGGTGAGAGGATTTAAATCTAATTATGTAGCAAATATTTATTTTTTGAAAATTCGAATAATGACCTTTTAGCTAATTTCTCAGGTTTAAATTATTAGTAGTTGTCTTAGCAAATTATTTTTTGCCAAAATATTTAATGTTTTTAAAAAATAATATTACCATATTTGTCATGCTTCAAATCCTTTTTTTCTCTCGAGCCAAAATTCTATCGAAAACAACTTGCCTTAACAAAGGAGAATCTAGAACTTTTAGAATATGAGTGCACCACTACAAAAAAGAAGGAAAAAAATGTGTTAAGTGGAAATAAATCCCTAATCCTCTATTCATATAACTCAACATTCAACCAAGTGCACCATTCAGTCTTCTTGTAGCATGAGTGTCGCAGGTAATTTTATACCAATTTTAAAAATATATAAATAAAATACCTAATTTTACGAAGAGATCATGAATTCACGTGCCCCAATGTTAGTCTAAAAAATCGTCCATGCCTCCCTACCCCCACAAAATTAGAGGTAAAATTTGCGTACATGCTACCATCTCCATACTCCATTTGTGGAAATACACCAGCTATGTGGTGTTGTTGTTTTTAAACGTCTTTCTTACGGAGGGAGTATTAAATTGGTACTCTTACGGCAAAGGATAATTTTCAAAACTTAAAATTTTTCCTGTTTCTTTGTTTCTTTCTTCGTGGAGCTGAGAGGAGAACATGGTTAATTACTTGATGGAGAAGCTAATACAACAGATTACTTTGAATAGTGACCAAAAATTAAAATTAGTAAACGTATTGTGGAAACTCACATGAATATTACTCATCCCCCCTCTCTAAAGCAAATGAATGAGTAAGTTGCAATAAAATTTCCAGTTATTTGCCAAAAAAATGAATAAGTTGCATTTTTTGATTCATAAATTCTGGAGCAATTTATGACTACAAAAAGATAAGGGAAACTTGTGGCACACTGTTGGGTTACACGAAAAGAAGGGTAACACTGTTTTTTTATTTCACATAGTAATCACCAATAATGCATTTTTGACCACTTGAAGTAATAACCATTTACCAATGTACTTTAGTTTTGCAGTCATCGGTTTTAGTTTTATGCAAAGTTACGTAATCGAGTAACTTATAAGTTAATCGTAGATAAAAATTACAGTGAGTGTAATTTTTCTTTTTTGAACATCGAGTGTAAATATTATTTCACAGCGTTATAAAACTTGAATTATTTAAGAAATACTTATAACAGTAACGTTATATATGTCATCCAATTTAAAGTTTTTTGTGGGGGGGGGGGGGGGGGGGGGCTTGAATAAAGGAACTAAAATCAACACATTTTAATACAATTACACAAAGAGTTTTCCATCTTAGTGGAAACTAAACTAGCTAGATTTTCATAATATGTGTATCTTGTGTAATTGGTTTAATGGTTGACCTTGACATGTTCTTAATTAAGTTACTTAAAGAATCGTCCATCTTAATGGAAATTTCTCTTGAATCATTGGGACTGTTATTTCTTTCTTAGAGTTCAACTTTTATTTACTAATAAGTAAGTCTTTTATACAATTGGATCACTAATTTTTTTTACAAGGAATACTCCATAAATATACAACAAGACAAATAATTTATTACAAGCCAAGAAGTTAGTTTACACTAATAATATACAAATTGTATTTTATTTGTTAGTGCATATAAGCTAAATCATTCTCTTCAATCAATCAAACACCATTTGGGTGTATATATATATATTTGTAGACAGTTCCTCACTTATAATTACAAAGGGTCTTCCATCTTAATGGAAACTAAAACTATACTACTAGATTTTCCTAATATGTGTATCTTGGGTAATTGGTTAATATGGTTGACCTTGACAACTTCTAATTGAAGTAACCTAGAGGAGTCTATTCCATCTTAATGGAAATAACTTTTAAAGCATTGGCACTGTGGTTTCTTTCTGAGAATTTAACTATTCTTTTTATACTATCAGGTTATAAAAAATAAAATTTTGAGGCTGCAATTTCTTTCTTAGAATTTAACTTCTTATCTATATAATTGTGTCAACGTAAAAATAATTATAGTGAATCACACATAATTTTTGGAACTAATAATTTAAAAATAAGATAAATAATCTGCTACAATAAGCGAAATTACACTGATAATATATACATCATATTTTATTTGTTAGTGTATATTGAATTTTCTTTCCTTTAATTGGAATAGTTCGGCTGCAATTGTTAGACAAGAAGTTTTCTCAGTTACCTATACTTTTTTGAGTAATCATCATCTTTAAATGGTAAAAGATATACATGGTTTGGTTTGTTTCTAATATATGACAAAAATACTATACAAACTTATCAAAAAGTATATCACAATACTTTATCCAAAAAGGGAAAAATTAAATGACACTAGAATATTACCATATTCCCAATCCCAGTATCTCCGCGATTTCCTATTTTGTGTTTACAAAATACAAATTGATCAAAGATAAAACGAGAAAACATCTATTAATGGGAAAAAGACTCCTAAAATGTTCCATTACACTCCTAATAATTGAAATAAATCATTTGGAGAATAAGATTTGCAAACATTTCTGGTAAAGAAAATGAAAGTGGGATTAATCAATGAGCAGATGTGCAAAATATCACCAAGAAAATAACCATGCTTGTCTCTTAAATAGAAATAGTGACCCTTTTTTTGTTGCTTTCTTTGGTTAATACAGTTTCTTAACATTGCACTAATAATATGTTATCCTTAGCAAGTTATCAACTAAATTATAACTAATCAATTACTGCAATTGTTAAGTGCGACTCAAGTTTTAGTCTAATGACGTGTGAGAGTTTTGTATAATAACCTCATTCGTTATACAGGAATGACGAAAGTACTTTTAAATAAAAATTAACATACAGTACATAGATTTCGTCATCTTCAAGAATTTTTATTCAATTATTGACAAACTAAACCCATCTTCTCGTTGAGAAATCCTGATTATTATTTGAAATTCTAACTTTTATGAGTGTGAGATTATGCCAGAAGTAATAAATAAACCATCCATGATTACTGATTGCTGAGTGTGAGAATAAACTTTAGGTTGGGAAAATGGACATAATTTGTAGATTTAGCATGATTTCATGCATAATTTCCTCGATGGTGCTTGCAAACGTACCAAGAATCACAACATTGTACTATACAATTATAAATGGGATTTTTATAATGCAAAGTACTCCAACAAATCCCACAATAAAAAACATTAGCCAGTATGCAGTATATAATGAATGTATAATTTGTGTATAATCAGTGTGTATGCTTATTATACACTAAACATACATCGTTGATGACTAAAAATTAATATGGCTAAGAGGGTGTATTTTCTTTTAAGCGGCTGGCTAATCATCTTAAGATCTCATTATAAATCGATTGAAAAAGTCCATCTTAATGAATTTCATCAACTTAAAATCCCCTTTATATATTAGTCATTAAATACTCTATTCTCTATTTTTTTTTCTTTTCCTCCGCATTGGTATTAGCAGAATGAATAATGTGTTACGCACAATTTTTATAAGCACAATTTTGTAAAATACTGGAAGAAGAGATAAGAAAAAGTATCTATGTTGTTTAGTTAACGTTAACCTGAAGTTGTTGTTTCAGTTAATGGGTAAAATATTTTAGTATTCGTGTTGCGAGCACTAGGATATAGTGCCGCTATTTTATTTTACTTTAATTCTACCTACGGCATTAAAAGCACCATATACTAATTATTTAATTAATAATCCTAATGACTTGCGATCTAGCACTATGGTATAGGCCGCTATTTAATTTATTACCTACGTCAACAAAAGCACCATATACTATTCTATAATCCATACAGGGATTTTATGATCGTTGTAATATAAATGTTAACTTATCATTATCAACAAAAAAGGCTACTAATTAATTAGTTCAACGGGTCTACTTCTTTACATGATTGAAACTGCTTATAATCAGCCGAAACGGTACAATTAATTAAAATGGATATTTTGTTTTCTTGATTAGAGAGGCATAAACTTTAATCTAAGAAAATCTAATAGCCAAAAACAGTTCCAGTAGGGGAATTTTCTTAATGAAGTGGTGGAAATTTTAAAAGTTACCCTCAGTGGCTTTACTTTACTGACTTAGAAGTCATGAAAAGGTAGATATTCAAATTTGTTTGAAAAGGTAAATGACACTAAAATGCTCATGAAAATTCGATATTGAAATTTGTTTGACTTGAAAGGGAGTTCGCAGCCTAAATGACACTAAAATGCTCAAAATAAATTAAATGGGGTTGTCCTTTCCACAATATATCAAAAGGGGTATAACGTGGAGGGGGCAACGTTATACCCCAAAAAAAAAAATTCACCGTGTCAGACAGAGAAAAAAAAAAAGACAAGTAAAACGTGGACCGGCCAACGTTTTACAAAATATATATTTTGTGAATCGTTGGGCTGTCCACGACATTAGACAGAAACCCCAAAACTTCATTCAGCCCTAATTTTCCATCTTCCTCCTCCGCCTCCTCCACCATTGCTTTCCAACTTACAGAAGTTTTCTCCAAAAATCTTATCCTTCTCCTTCATTTTTTTTTAAACCTTGCATTACGGTCTAATGCTTGGAGCAATTTCTTCATCAAAAACCTTTTGTTGCTATCTAAATTAAGGTATTTTTTCTAACTCATATAATATTTCGTATTTATGGTAGATATAGGATATCTGTTTATCTTATATATCTTGATTGTATGTTTTCTTTAATTTTTTATTTGTGTTATTTTTATTTGAACTTTAGACATTATTGTTAGAAGCATTGTTATATAAAAGGTCTGATTTGTTAAGTAGGACTTTTGAAGAAATTTGTTCTTATTGGGTTTGAAAGAGGTACACTTCAACAAGAAACAATGGTAGGAGTTGGTAGCCAGTCACATAACTTTGGTTGGTGCGTAGCCTGTGATATTCGGCCCGAGTAGTGCTCCGGTGTACAAGTGAATTAGGTGGCGGCAGTATAGTTAGGAAAAGCCCTGCTCAAGTGGAGTCATTTACGGAAAGGTAAATATAACGATGTTTTGTTCACTTAAACTAGGAGACTTCTAACTAATTGTTTTTGAGATTTGAACGCCTTGAATTTTGCTATGTTTGTAGGTGTAACGATTTTGAAGAAAACCCTATATTGACTCAGCTAACACAAATTGTGAGCAACAACGATGTAGCTAATGATCAATCAGATGAGTCAGATAGTAATATCCCATTAGATCACGCAGAAACAAACTATGATCACTCATCTGATGATGATGACCATTCTTATGAAGACGTTACTGCCCGAGGTGATGGTAACGTTAGCTATTATTCTAATGCGATTCCATATTTGGATAACACAGAAGAAAGCCCGGATGATTTTGCCTTCATGAGAGATGACAGACCAGTTCAACCTGCACTTTGGGATCGTAAAAAACCTGAATTTATCAATTCAGGTTAGTATGGTGGCAATGAATATTCATTTTGTTTGTTGGCCCATTTTTAGGGGTTGATAATTTTCCTTGTATTATGCAATTAGGTATGTTATTTCAGAACAAGCAGGAAATGAAAGGCGCAGTGAGACTATATTGTCTCAAAGAAAAGAAAGAGTTCATTTGTGATCAGTCCAAAGGTAAATTTTGGAGGGTTATTTGCAAGCGTCATATGTTGGGATGTGAGTGGATGATCCATTTTAGAGAAATTTTAAGTGGTATATGGAAGGCAGGAAAAATGGTTCTCCAACACAGCTGTCTCACGGATGATTACAGGAAGGATCATTCCAATTTGAACAGTCACCTGGTTGCTACTACGTTGATACCATATATTATGGTCGATCCATACATCAGTATTAAGTCGGCTCAAGAAAAAATAAAAGGGTTGTAAACGTTTGCTCCTAGTTATAGAAAAGCACAAAAGGGGCGTAAGAAAGCTATTGAAATGGTATTTGGAGATTTTGAAAGCTCTTTCAAGACATTGCCCCGATACATGGCTGCCCTACAATATTTCAATCCGGGGACCGTTGTTGAGTGGGAGCACCAGTCAACTACAATGCAAGGCGAACACATCTTCAAATTTGTTTTCTGGGCTTATAAACCAAGCATCAATGGATTCAAAAGTTGCAGGCCGGTCATCTCAATAGACGACACTCATTTGTACGGTAAGTATGAGATGAAACTGTTAATTCTTTGTTGGAATTGATGCGAACAATAATATTTTTCCACTTGCATATGCTATTGTTGCACGCGAGAGCTTTGAGTCTTGGACGTGGTTCCTTGTGTTGTTGTGGAGACATGTTGTTTGTGGGAGACAAGGAATTGGACTTATTTCTGACCGTCATCAGGGCATCTTGCAATGTGTCCAAACACATGATTGGTTACAACTATCATCCACACACCATAGGTTTTGTGTTCGGCATTTGAAAAGCAACTTTAATAAAACGTTCCTCATCAGTGACCTTGAGCAGCTAATCTGGTTAGCGGCTACAGAGCACCAGAAGAAGAAGTATAAATGAGGATGGAACAAATCAAAAGATTGTCACCTCCAGCGCATCTATGGTTAAATAATATTCCGAAGGAGAAATGGACACTGAATAAGAACAATGGTCATAGGTGGGGGCTATGACAATGAATGTCTCCGAGTCTTACAACGGTCTATTGAAGAAAGCTCGTGGATTTCCCGTTACTGCCATGGTCCGTTATACGTTTAAAAATCTTGTTGAGAGAAGCACCCTTGCTGATTTGTTGATTGCGGATAAAAAGTTTTGGCCGCTCGCTGTTCAAAAGAAGTTTGATGAATACTGGGAGAGGTCCTGAAAGCATACTGACATGCAGCAATACAATGCAGCTGAAAGGGTCTTTGAGATTCTGACATTTGCACATGAAGGTAAGGGCGGAAATATCCATAAAGTCTCTGCCGAAAGGAAAAAGTGTTCGTGTGGGAAGTGGAGAAACTACCATATGCCATGTTCACATGCCATTAAATTTTGTGATATCCGTGGAATTCAGCCAAAGACCTATGTTAGCAAGTACTACAGTTGCAGGTATTACAAGCAAACGTACAGTGAAAATTTTTTACCGTTGGGTGATGAGATATATTGGCCACCTTCTCCCTTCAGTTTAATTGCAAACACTGAATACGAGCGAACTTCAGGAGCGCAGAGTACAACTAGAAGGAGGAATAAAATGGATATAGCTCCAACTCGCATGGCTAGGAAGTGTAGTACGTGCAAGCAAACAGGTCATAACAAGAATCGGCCTTATTTAAATCAGTAGTTGTTATTGCTTGTTGGTTTTTAGGTTTTTTCTTAAGTTGTACGATCGTTATTTCTTTATGTAATCTTCCAAGAATATATAATATGTCTTGTGCTGTTTAATAACATATTTAATTTAACATTTACTATTCAGATAATGTGTGACGTTTATTTAACTTATATTTTAGTATTTTTTTTTATGTTCACATATATCACACATTTTTAATTAATGTATGAGTTAGAATATTTGTTTGAGTTAATTATTATATGACTTGTGGCGTATGTTTGAGTTAAAAAATAAAAAATCACTGATTTTTTTTTTTTTTTTATATAAAAAAACAGCCGGATATCATTTAAATCTGGCTAACGTTTTACAAAAATTGTTGTTTTTGTAAACGTTGGCTGGCCAAACAAAATCAATTCTTGTAAGACGTTGGCCAGCCAACTTTTTACAAAAATCAATTGTTGTAAGACGTTGGCCAGCCAACGTGTTACAAGAATTGATTTTTGTAGCCAACGTTTTACTTGTAATTTTTTTTTTTTGTCTGACACGGTGAAATTTTTTTTTGGGGTATAACGTTGCCCCATCCACGTTATACCCCTGTTGGTATATTGTGGAAAGGACAACCCCATTTGGTTTATTTGGGCATTTTAGTGCCATTTAGGCTCCGAACTTACTTGAAAGGTGACAAATTATGACATAAAATTACTTTGACTACCCTTCTAGCTAATTCAAATCGTTATTTTTGTTCTTACGTTTTAATTTTTGATTGCCTCTCTACCTCACCCAAAGTAGGGGTAACATATGCGTGCAACCCACCCTCCCCAAATCTCATTTGTGGAATCATCCTGGGTATGTTGTTGTTGTTGCTGTTGCAATTTTTTGTTGTTATTTCCCTACATTATCGAGTTTTTAGGAAATTACATCATTTGCTCACTGAATTTAGCAGGACGTTTCGTTGGAAATTAGCCCGTCATTAAGGAATTGTGGTGAATTTCTAGCGAGACATCCGTCAGAAGATTTCCATTAAAAATTTGCTCTTTTTAGTTGTGTAATAGATGCAAAAGAAATTTATGTAATTAGTGTGTGTAAGTTCTAAATGTTGATTCAACAGTTCGACGCTTAAACGTTATAGACATCTTTCTCTAACACCTTTTTCGAAATTTGAAGAACTCTTATAGTAAAGCTATAAGATTATATTTATACTATTATTTACATATCACTAGCTAAATCTTCTAATATGTACTATAAATATATATATATATATACATGAACCCCTACATTTCAAGAGCTTTTCGATCATTTTGCTGCTGCTCAAAATGAATATTTAAAAATAAGAAAAGTGGTCATAAAAAAAGTTTGATTGTTTTTCGAAAAGGCATGGAAAAAGTAAGTAATTTTGGTGGAATGTCGGCGAAAAGAACATTTTGGAGGGTGTGATAATTGATGAAACCGTGTGAGATCTTGCAGTTTAGATGTTTTATCATATTATAATAATAATTTGATTTCAACTAACAAAATATATATTACAATTTGATGAGCACCTTTTATTTTTTTCTCCAATTTGTGTCCACTCGTAGTACGTACGTTAGTCTAATGTCAACATACGCGACTGTGATGCGAATTGCAAACTAACGAACCTTCTCTTCAATTTTGATTGTTCAATTCTTCATGGCCCACGCGTCATATTGTTCCCATTAATTATTTTTATTTCCATTTCTATTTTTCGAGTCGGTTGCTAATTGGAATATCTTCCTTTTTTATATTTCACTAACAATACTTTCTCGCTGTCAATTTATATTTCATAATTTGATTAAACACGAAATTAGTAATAGAATTTATGATTTAATTATGATATAATATTTATGTGATTATAGAACTTTATTTTTAAAACTTACATGAAAAACTTAAATGAAATTATTTTTAAATTTGAAGATATGTTTGGGAACGAACTAAAAAATTTGTTATTAGATAAACTAGAATGGCGGGAGTCGTACAATTTCATCTAACCGAATGTGATTAATATAATTCGATGGACCAATTGAAATCAGTCACTAGACCAAAATATAATTCGCTATTATATTAACCCCTTTCAAGTGTAACCTTTTTAAAATATATTACGGTCAAATGGTTTTAGAAACCAATGTTAAGCACTTATTTAGTACTTTTAAAGTATGATGGCTATCGTTATTATTGCTTGGGCTGCTTTAAACATGGTTGTGAGTACTATTTTGCCGAAAATGTCTAATTTTAATTGTATAGCTCACTTTATTCTATATGGTAGGAATAGGACTTGGTACTTGACAATTACTTGAAGGACACATGTCCAAATACCAGCATAATTCACATTTTTTTTTTCTTTTCTTTCTCCCTTCTTGTAGGACCTTGAATAATTCCTAAGTGATGTGAATGAAGACCATCTTCGAAAGTATAATGGGACACCATAATTAAAACTAAGCAGATCAATTATTGTATTTGTGATATGGTATCTGAATTAGTGTTTGTTGGGATTTTTATTTGTCTGCCGAACCAAGGCAAGAAATCTCTGAATGATATATGCCTAATACCTTCTTGATATTTGATGAAATGTTACGCTCAACTTTTACTCATATCTCATAATATCTTTCAGTACTCCATAGAATTATTTTAAAGGATTTTTATTTTATGAATATTCATTTCATTTTATACGAATTTTATTAGGACAAATGATGACTTTTATCTAACATATGTAGGGCTGAACACACCATTTTCTTTCAAAGATATTTAATCGTTGACCGGTAAAAATGCGAATCTTAATCAGATTACATTTGACTTGTCTTTAGCAAGGTATATTGAAAAAAAGATGCTATATTAAAACTTGCGTGTCAGTATATTCTATATAGCGTATAGCACCAAAACTACAATATGAACATAAAGGAGAAGTTGCTTTGATGATCGAACCAAGTTCGTTTAAAAACATATATAAGCATCTAGTTTTTGAAATTTGCTGAAACAATTAATTCAAATTTGTATCGCGTAAAGCCTCATTTAAACAAGAAACACTCCCCACCAGAATTTCTCCATTCAGCCAAGTCTGAATTGAGTTTGCTACTATAAATTGAGTTCCCACATCACGTGGGACGTAGAACTTTGATCTCCTTATATATATGGTCTTACCCAATTTTCACCTCATGAGCTAACTTTTGATATTAAGTTTAATTTAGTTTAAAGTCTATTTATTTATTTGGTATCAAAGCTTGGTTTACCCCATTTTAGGCCTTCATCTTATATTTCCACACTCTAGATGTCCAGTTTGGAGAGTGTGGTTGTTGAGTTTCCATAGATAGCAGATTAGCAGGTGGAATGTGAAATTTTGATCTTCTTATATGGTCTGCACAAATCTCACCTCATAAGCTAAATTGGATGAGTTAGATCAATATTCATTTTTTACTTGAAACAAACTTAACATAGATCTCTATTCTTTTGTATTCGAGTTTGATGCCGAATAATTAGGTAATTATAACTTTTGTTAACTTCAAAAATATGGAATCAAACTCTTACTAATCTAGATCTAGAGATGAACTTATTATATGGAAAAAAACAACCTTCGTTAAATTTAAAGAGCACATATAAGATATAACTTCGACCATTTTATGATGCAAAATAACAATAAACTAATTTTCTTTTTTATGTGTGGTTGAAATGGACTTAATTATTCCGCCTAACATGCTTGTATCAGCCTAGAGAAATAAATCATGCAAGCAACGGTCATGCAACGGTCATAAAGTAATACCCTATAATTGCTCTCAAAAATTGGCACACGTAAAGTCACAACTTTCCCGAGTTCTTAGCGTTCGCAATATTTTTTTTTTTCTCAAAACTTTTTCTCTTAACCATCTATTATTGATGGAAAAATATATTTGACACTTACTGACCCATTTAGATTTGCACCGCATTAATTAAGCTCATCTATCCACCACATTTCCTTGGTAATCTAGTTTTTTATCGAAATTTTAGGAATTCTAAATTTTGCTCCTGGGAAAGCAAAAAATAGAATTTGCGGTGACATCTTGTTAGGATTTTTTTAAAGGATGCAAGCTGCAAGAAGGTTCCCATAAACAAAGCAATAGAATCATATTACCACTAAAATATTAGACTCTTATTACAACTAAAAAACTAAATATTTTAGTAAATCAAATACTAGACTCCTCATCTAATTATTTAAGAAAAACTGTAGCAGTAACAAAAGTAACATCCAACACTGATAAAATCATTTGGTTGAGTGGTTAAACAAATTCTCTTAGATTCATTTTTTAAATCTGTATTTTCCCCTTGAAAATAATCATTTTTGATGTTCCATTATCGTTATTGGCAATTTTATTTTCCCTTATGAATAGAATTGACTCTAAAGGCTTAAATGAGAGAACAAAAAAGGTACGTGGATATATGTGTTCTTTTATCTAGTTTGTTAAAAGCTATCTCAATAAGGGTGGCAAAAATGCAAAAAGCACCTTTGCCAGGAAAAAATTGGTGTAAAGCCACAATATCTGCATAGACTTTTTCTTTTTCTCTATTTTTTGTGGACAAGGAATATACGTAATATAAGACAAAGTAGAGAACATCATTTACTTGTGAATCTTTTAAGCTGAAATTATGAAAAAGGATCATGGTGCAGTTGGAAAACATTCTCAAAGGAAAAAAGGGAATTTTTTAAAATAATGTGAGTACATATAAATTAACGCGGAGAATAAAGAAAAAAGAATTGTGAAAAAAGGGTTAGGCAGATTCCTAGGTTTTAATTCAACCTGTCAACAACTTTACTTCTGTCACGCCGTATTTTGCTTTGTTTCTTCTTGTGTGTGTTTTTTTTTTAAATAATATTAATTTTAAGCATCTTTATTTCCAGCCATATAATTATTGGTACATGATAATATTTACTAAAATATAATTCAATTAATCTGATTTATACATGGTAATATCTGTAATAAAACGATATTAAAACATTTGATAAAAGTACCTTTTAAAATTCTAAATGGTTCAATAATTTAAGTTAGTTTAAAATCAATTTAATTATTTGTTAAACAAAATGTAATTAGTAATAAGGCATCAAATATTTTGAAATATGAGGGAGGATCTATTCATGTGGCCGCTTAGCAGGCAAATGACAATTCTATTCATTACCAAATTATTACTAAAAAAAGAAGAAAAAGAACTAATCATTGAGATGTGTCACAACAAAATGCTGACACTTCGAACATCTCTATGTTTTTTTTTTTTTTTCGAAATATAATTGTTTTTCCATTATAATTGGGTGACACACTATAGATACGGACCATCTTTTAATGGCATTTGGTCAAGTTATAATATAAAATGCAAAGAAGGAATTATTATATTAAATATTCGACCAACTGACAATAAGTGGTGCACGTCTCAAATAATAACCAGTTAGGGAAAATAGGTTACAAAATTCTCGACCTAGAGAAGTAGATAACAAACTGGACGAGGGCGACAAGATTAATGTTTCCTAATATTTACACAAAATGCATAAACAAATCAACAATCATATTTTCATAGTCGATGCTTACTGAAAAGTTGTGTTTAGATGTGAAGTTTATGGATCATGAATGTCATCTAACATATAGCTCGTCTTAATTATTGGGTATGCAATTAATTTTTCTTACATATTAATGGATTTTCTAATACAAAGATAGGGTCTCTAAGCAAACATTATATTACTGAATTTGTTTGAACTCATAAGTAATACTCTACCTCTGCCTTTATTGCAACGAACGTACTTATATAGTAAAAATTTGTCAGCTCACACTAATTTATTATCCTTACATTAAAAAAAGGTGAGAATATGTATCAATTAATTATAATTTAATGATAAAATATACTTAAAATATACTCACTCCGTTTTAATTTATGTGAACCTTTTCGGAGTACGAGGGTCAAACTTTATAACTTTGACCTTAAATTTTGGCATAGACTTTTCAAGTTTGTAAACATAAAATTTATATATTTAGAAACTACATTAAAAGTACTATAAGTCATGATAATTTATAATTCAAATAATTTAGGAAAAATAAAAGGAAAACGTGATCAAAGAACCACGTCGTAGACTTCCCAAATAGTAAAGGGTTCACATAAATTGAAACAGAGGGATTATATTTTATATATTTATTAGATTGGTGTAAACATGAAAACCATAGTAACCTAATATGATAATTGCATCATTGATGTGGCAACTTCTTGTTTTAATTGCGCTTGTAGCATAACAGCACTTGGAGTTATTATCAAATATCAAGAATGGAAGAGTGAATCTTTTTTTCTTTTTCTAAGTTTATTTGTAGCAAGATCAAGATTCTGCCGAATGCCATCCTATAAAACTTTGCTGCTTTGTTTTGTCAAGTAAACTATGGACTTCGATAGTTTCAGTCCAATAAAAACAAATGGAGAAATATTTTGTTTTTCTTTTCAAAAAAGAATACAAATTCAACAAGTTGATTCAACCGAAACCACGTAAGCAAAGATAATGATGAGACAATGTTTTCCAGCTTTAATTCATTAGGGAAAAAAAGACAGAAAACAGCATTGTGCCATCTGGGAATTTTTATCTCTAATAAAATGTTTTTGTCGAGTAGGTTCATTTTTTTTTTCCCATCCGGTAGGTTCATCACTTGCAGGAAAAGAAAAAAAAATCATTAATCATGATAAATTGATACGATATAATAAATATTATTTTTTAATAACATGTGATGGATCTGAACTCTGTGCTTAAATTGTGCAGTGTCGTAACCATTAAACTACAAGTTTAAATGCCGTGTGATCCAATTTGTAGCATTGTATATGTGCTGAAGTTCCTTCTATTTTTTGTTTTTCTATTCAAATTAATTCAATTTGTCATAATATATTCTTACTTTTGCTTATTGTAAGATAGCTTTTTCTTTTTTGCAAGTATGCTCATTTGCTGATTTCGAACTTTTGGTACTTGATGAAGGTTTTCTTGGCACATTTTTTTCTAACAGAAAAAATGGTTGTTGATTGAAGGATTTGTACTAAACAAACATGGATACCAAAAGACACATATCAGCCCAGCCCAATATGGCTGCTAAGTCCAACTAGGGATTTTTACATTGTATAGCCGCGTACCAAAATAATGATCGGCAAATATATATATTTTTTATATATTAATATATAACATATATTTTATACATAATTAATGCACATCTTTCATATATTTGGGTAGCGACTGTAAATGAATACAATATAGTAGCATTTTTACCATAAATGAACGCGTAAATAGGCCCAAAACGAAAAATAGACTCACTTTTTTAAAATGATATTGAACCTATATACAACCTTCCAACCGTTATTGACATAATTTCGCCAAAGAATATATTTAGCAACTGAAGCCAAACACAAAATTGGCATTGAATAGCCTTATCGAGCGAAAACCCGCTAGATATTAGGCCATTTTGAAGAATCTCCTCCTAGTTTCACGCTTGAAATATATATTCTTTTTCAAAAATAAATGTAGCCGTTTCCATCTCAGATTGGAGAACACTCGAAGCAAAAATCAAAAGAAAAGGAAAAAAAAAAAAGGCAAATTTATTGTGTGTGGTATACATCATATACAAATTGATATACACATGTCATAGGAGCATTTTCTTGGTATGATTAGCGTATAATGCATTTGTACTTAAGAGGCTGAAGAAACAGTGTGTCAATTGGCCAAAATTGTAAAGTTCCTATAAAGAATTGGACTGAAGTCTAAGCCCAGTGTATTTGGTTTGGATATAAATGAAGTGATTGCAAAAGATGCATTCTAGACCCAATGGTAAAAAGAGTATCCATTGACCCATTTCTATGCTATATATGTTAATTTTTTCCCCAGTATGCTATTGTAACAAGAGCAAAAGCTCCGTTACTGAATTTGCAGAAATGAGAAAGAGAGAATAGAAAGAAGGAAGGGAAATATTGATTTCACATATGATAAAAGACTCTGTTACAATACCGCTGGATTAGCCCGTTTGGATTAGCTGAAAAAAAGTGGCTTTTAAGCATAAGTGCTTAAAGTGTTTTTAAGTGCTGAAAGTTATTTTTATAAATAAGCAGTTACGTGTTTGGATAAAAGTGCTTAAAGAGTTTTTAGAAGTAAGATTAGTATTGAAATTAATAGAAAATATAAGGGGTAAAAGGGTAAAGTTGTTGGTCAAACCAAAATGACTTTTAAGTCAAAAACAATAAGTTGGGATTGAGCAACTTCTTGGTTTTGGCTTATTTTAAACACTTTTTAACTTAATTTAAGCTGTTTTCTCTTTTTGACAAACACTCAAATAAGTTAAAAATAGCTTATAAGCTGGTTTGACCAACTTATAAGTCAATCCAAACGGGCTCTATATAAGCAATCCAGAAATAGAATATAACGACCACTGAAACCTAGACACTTGTCCATTTATCACCTGGACACTTGTCCTATTGAGTAACAAACTCTAGGACTTATTGAAAATACCTAAAGCTACTTAGCTAAACTTAAGTGACTAAAATGTAAATACAAAAATACAATTAAAAATCTAGAATCTGATTTGAGTTTTCCTCCATTCGTGACAGCTATATATGTTAATGACTTGTGAAAAGTCATGTTCGTAGCAGTAGTTATTACACGATTGGATGTAATTATTTTTATGCTTGTTGCTGGTAATCTACTGATCTTGAATGAATTGAGTAATAAAGCTTTTGAACTTCTCTATCACAAGCTATCCATTCCAATTTGTTCATTACAATGTGTACGGAGGTTTTTTTTCAAATTTGGAAAAAAAACTGGATAAAGCTCTCCACAGATGCTGCTAATCTATATATGGCAATTTGCTAACATGGTGTAGAAAACATATAAAAGATTGGCTAATAGTGGGCTATCCTATGTGTGTAATTACATGGGCTAGGCCCATCAAACTAGTCCAGATTAAGAACCACGGAACTTACAACTTTCAAGGGTCCTTTCTATTGTAATGACCAGATTAAAATAAGAATTGCAACAAAAATGCGAATTTAACTTAATTAGTATAAGGAAAGCTACATCTTATATTAGCATAGGTTCAGGTTTAACAACCATTAATTACCACAATTACGCTTCAATCCCGAACATGAATTAGATTACATGTCAACAACTACTTATTACAAGAATTGAGTAACAGTTTAACTGCATAGTTATAAAATGCGAGCTGTTAGATATATTCTTATCCACTTTAATTCTCCTTTCTCTCTCTCTCTCTCTCTCTCTCTCTCTTTTTTTTTTTTTTGAACGAATTGCAAGTGACTAAAAATGCTATTTGCATTAATGTTGTTATAGAAAATTTCTTCTCAGCAGCAATTTACATGGTTTGGGCAATTTTGGTATCAGTGTATCTATGAAATATGCGAATCTAATGATAGGAATTAGCAACAATTATTTGTGATATACATGCTGTATACACAGAATATACTGTAACTGTATTGCAGTTACTCAAATGATAAGAACATGAGAGTTTAATCTAGAGAGAAGAAAAACTTTTATTGATTGCGGAAAAATATCTCAATCCATTCTACAATTCTGAATCACCTCAAGTATATATAGAGGTGTGTACAAGCATATGTGACAGTTGTATACAGCTGGCCACGATTGGCATCTCCACAACTGCTTCATATAGCAGACCAGTAGTTGTGCCACCTGCTCTTCTAACAACCTGTGATCTTAATCACCATGTGCACTTCCTAACTAACTACTAATTACCACGTGCTCTTACTAACTAACTAGGCTGCTAACTACTTTGCTAATCACACTTTAAGCTCCTTCTATTACAACTTCATTATTCAAGTATATCATCACGCATGAATTGTCATACTCCTCCTCAAGCTGGAGATTGATAGACATCTAACAAGCCCAGCTTGGATAATAAGGTGTGATGTCGAGCAGCTCCTAAACCTTTGGTCAGCAAATCTACAAGATGTGATTGAGTATGAAGATACTAAGGCTGGATCAGATTTTGTTTGATTTTCTCTCTGACAAAATGACAGTCTATCTCTATGTGCTTGGTCTTTTCATGAAATATGGGATTTGATGCAATTTGGATGGCAGCTTTACTATCACAATGCAACTGAACATGTGTCTGAACTAAAACTCCCAATTCTTTTAGCAAACCAACAAGCCAAGTTATCTCAGTACTAACAACAGCTAAGCTTCTATATTCAGCTTCTGCTTATAGTTGGTTGCTTCTTAGACTTCCAAGAGATAAGAGAACCTCCTAGTTTGATGACATAACCGGTGACAAACCTCCTTGTGTTTGGGCAAGCAGCCCAGTCTAAATCACAAAAAGCTTCAAGATGGTGCATACTTCCCCTGGATAAGAAAACCCCAAGACCAGGAGAGGCTTTAATATACTTAACAATCCTCAGGGCAGCATCAAGATGGGATTGTTTAGGTAGTTGCATGAATTGACTAAGAGCCTGGACAACAAAGGCAATGTCAGGCCTGGTGATAGTCAAGTATATTAGCTTGCCTACCAGCCTTTGATAAGCACTGTAACGGTTTGCATTTTTGCGGGCGGGGTTAGCACTCGGAAAAGCTACTTCAAAATCGTTGGTGCTCTTTCGGACTTTGTTTTAAAAGAGTCGCCACCTAATTTTTAGGAAATTAGGAAAATCGATTTTGAAGGGTTTATTTATACACAGTGAAAAATCCTTCTTAATCCAAAGTTCTAGGTAAGGGTTCTGGTGATCCCCTAGGGAAGGTGTTAGGCACCCTAGTATTAAGGATCTGTACTATACGGTTGACCTTTGAATTCCAATGTGTGAGTATTTGCATGAACTGTTTATTTGGAGTTTATTTCTCGTAAAAAAATTCTTGTCATTTGCATATCATTTTGAAAAAAGAATTGAATGTATTCCCTTTACATATAGGGTATTTAGTTTCGAATTTATAATATCCGAATACAATTAGTTCCTTTTATATATAAGGATAGTAGTGTTTTTTTGTAAAGATAAAAAGTTCATTTAAAGTCTGGGATAAATGAGCTTTGTTCATGCTTGGCTCATACATGGACCGGGTTAATTAGTTTAATACGTTTTTAGAACGTCCTTATCTAAAACTTTATAATTACAGATGCATTTTAGCCATTTACAGTTTAGAAAAAAGGGTTTTCATGAGTTTAGATATATTGAATTACGTTCTTTTGAAAAGAATTGGGTTTTAGAGTAAAAATGACTCTTTATTTATAAAAGAGTTTGCCATTTCTTTACGGGTAAGGCCCAGATCCATTTAAAAAAGAATCTAGTTTTGAGGTTTATTTATTGGGAAAACTACGTATATATACATGTTAAGGAGAAATATTTACGAAACGTGACGATAGTTTTCCTTATTTACAAAACATAACGATATATTACAAAATATGACGGATTTTCATATATTTTTTGTTTTTTTTTTTTAAATAATAATTTTTTTAAAATAATAAATTTTTTAAAATAATTTTTAATTTTTTTAAAAATAATTTTTATATATATATTTTTCAAAATAATTTTAATATTTAAAAAAAAATTAATTTTTTTTTGCTCAAAGGCTTAAAATATTACCTCAAATTTTTGTGTATGAAAAATTTATATGTGTGAGCAAAATTTTAATATAATTGTTATACACAAAATTGTGAGCGAAAACTTTAAGCCTTGAATATTGTATGAAAGTTGTTACAATGTTGTTGTAGTTGTATTAATTTTCGTAAACCTAATATGAACTTTATACGAAAAAATGTGAATGAAATTCTAAGTCTTGAGCGAGATGTACACATTTTATACCATTCTCATGCATAAAATTTTGAGCGTAATGTTTAAGCCTTGATCGAGATATACACACTTCATACATAAAATTTGAGCGAACTTTTTAAACTTTGAGCAAGATATACATATTTCATACACAAAATTTGAGCGATTATTTTAAGTTTTGAATATTGTATCAAAGTTGTATACAATGTTTTTGTAGTTGTATTAATTTTACGAAATCTAACACGAACTTTATACACGAAAATGTGAGCGAAATTTTAAGACTTGAGTGAGATACAAAATTCATACTGTTTTCATACACACAATTTTGAGCGGATTTTTTAAGCCTTGAATGAGATATACACATTTCATACACTAAATTTTGAATGAACTTTTTAAGACTTGAGCGAGATATACACATTTCATACATAAATTTTGAGCAAAAAAAATATTTAAAAAAAATAAAAAAAATTTTAATAAAAAAAGCATGTTTTGTATAGGTTTTGTAATGTTATGTTTTGTAAATATAAAACTATCATCACGTTTCGTAAATATTTCTCCTTAAGATGTATATATACGTAGTTGTCTCTTATTTATTTTATTAACCATGTAAGTCATGTGGGTTCTGACCCAAATACTTTATCCGTTCGTTTTCTAAAAAATGTGGGCTCTGGCCAAAAATTCTTTAACCGTTAGTTTCTAAAAAGAGAAAAAGGTCAAGTGGGCTTTGGCCCAAAATAATTTAACCATTTGTTTCTAAAAGAAAGGCTATATGGGCTCTGGCCCAAGGTACTCTAACCATCTGTTTCTAAAAGAAAAATTATGCCGGCTCTGGTCCAAAATACTTCAACCAACTGCTTCTAAAAAATTATGTGGACGCTGGCCCAAAATACTTTATATTTTTGCCAATTCAAACCCAGAAAAAACGTGTCTATATTGAAAGGAATTTGTTCAATTTACTTCTCCCCTTTTGTTTTAAATAAAATATCACCATTTGACGTCAAAACCTCTTAGTCTCCTTATTGCTTAATTTATTGAAAACGTGGTTTGTCCCCATTTAAGTTCAAAAATCAGTACGCATATTCCAGGTTTTCAAAAATTATTTTAAGGTTCTAGAGTCGACTAAACAGCATATGCACCGTTTGCCTAAGATGCCTAGTTCAACCCATAACCGATTCCAATAATACTGTGGTTTTTACAAGTATGAATATAATACAACATTTCAAGAAAAATATAATAGCATAAATAATGTAGGAAGGATAGACTAGGGGTGTACCAAACCCCTAGTTAACCATTTTTACCCATTGTTGGGCCTTCGTGTCATTTTCACCCATGACTGGGCCTTCAAATATATACCAACTTCTCTTTATTTTTCTCGGACTCAATGGTTTTGAAAGAACTTTCCTATTGGCCCTTTGGCCAATAGGGTGGCTGGACCTAGATCCAAATGGCCATGCAATGAAGAAGGGTGTGTCACGCCCCGAACCATGGCCTAGGCGTAACACGGCACTCGGTGCCTAACTGTATGTGACCGAGCGAACCCATAGGCTGTTTGAATCAACATGTGATATCAAAACATGCTAAAATAAGGAAATAAGACGAACACATGCTGATCTGCTAAAAGTTTGACTGAAATAATAATAATTGCGAAAATACTGTAAAAGTCTGAATCAATAGCCCACAAGGCTAGCACATTAAAAGTCTACTAATATTTGACTAATTGGACTATGCCTATGAAGCCTCTAGGAATACTGAAAAGATAACTGTCTAAAACTGGAAAGACTGAAAGCAGGATAACGCCCCGAAGGAACTGGGGCTTACCAAGCAGTTGATACGGGCAGTCCTAGCTAGCTGAATCGTCAACTTGTGTATCGTTGCCTGCATAGCGAGATGCAGGCTCGTAAGCAATAAAAGAGACATCAACATATTTGAATTGTACTGGTATGTAAAGCAAACTGAAGGAAAGACTGTAAGTATGAAACCAACTGAACTGAACATGTGGAGCAAAGATAAGAATACTCCCTATTTTCTGAATGAAGAATCACCTGTATGACTGTAACTATAAACTGTGGCCTAGGGCCCAAATAATGTGCACAAAACTGTGGCCTCAGGCCCAAGCAATACGTATGCATAAACTGTGGCCTAGGGCCCAAAAATACAGATACAGGTGTTCAACATTAAACAATTTACAAGACTGAGACTAGGCTATAGCTGATAGCATGATAACTGTTTCTGATTATGGAACTTAAGCCAATATCTAATTATACATTGACTGAGACTCATGCGATGTCAATACACAAGTCTATAATGATTACGTATTGAGTTCATGATATTCAAAATGATCACCATGAATGTATTATGAAACTAAAACCCTAGGAGATAGCAATTCTATAACTATTCAAGAAACTAGGGCTAAACTGTATTCTGAGTTAAATTACTGATAAGCATGTAGAATGAGGCGTAGGGAGAATCATGAACATGTAGATAGTTAGCCTCACATACCTATAATCGTTCCAATCCAACGAGCTAAATTGCTTTTCTGACGAAGAACACCAAAACTCTAACTTTGAATCGCTTGAGAAGGATTTACCTTGGAAAGCCTATGTTTTGGTTGAAGAATCATGTTACTAATCATAAACAAATGTTGGAATTACTTAAAAATCGTTAAAGTGATCTTACCTTGACGTGGGAGGATGAGGAGAGGAGGAAAACAGCTGCTTAGGGCTTTAGAACGAAGTTGCAATGTCTAATAACTAAAATTTCGAGTTAAGTGTTGAATTTATAGCATGGAGCATTTTGGATCCCCAGGGTCACCGAGCGTGGTCTATGGCTTGCCCCTGCCTCGCTTTAGGGCAAGCTCCCTTGTCCATTTTACACTTAGACAATTTTCTTGAATATTTTCCACTTTTGGACCCCTACATCACTGAGCGAGGTCCAAGGCGAGCCTTGGATTGCTTTGAGCTCCGCCCCCTGTCACTTTTACACTCCGTAACAACATTTAGTACAATGGGCATAACTCCTAACACAGAGCTCCGTTTGGGCTCCACAACATACCGTTAGAAAGTTATTTCAAAGGGCTATAATTTTCATGTTTTACGTTTTCTCAAATTATCAATGGATTTTCTCAAAATAGGGATGGAAGGCTTATGTATCGAAAACTTAGTGGATTCTACCGAATCCTAAGAACCTCTCTATTAGCCATTTTGAGACGATCATATCTCCTTGCTCTGAAATCCAATTGGCCTGTTCCTTATATGCTTGGAAAGGTATTTCTACATACTACAACTTTATTAAGGAACCTTTTACAAATTCTCAACGAATCAAGGGGTTACGGGTGCCCGAAGTAGGCTTGTCAACCACTTTCGTAATACGTACAAACTTTCAAATTTTCCGCTAAAACTCTATCGATACGAGTCTAACCTTAGTTCTAAGATACGGGATGTAACAGGAAGAAATAATGACCCAATTAGTTTAATATTTTACTGATCCTCTCATATGTACACACATGCACATACAAGATCCTATCTACTCACAAGTCCTATCATATGCATAACTGTACACACATACATACATATAACAACAGCAACAACAACCCAGTGAAATCCTACTACATGGGGTCTGGGGAGGGTAGAGTGTATGCAGACCTTACTCCTACCAAGGTAGGACGGCCCCATTTCGAAAGACCCTCGGCTCAATAGAAAGCATAAAAAAAGGTCAGATAAGGCCAAGAAATTCAAAGCGATATGGAAATGAAAATAACAAAAGCGACTAAGCCATGATGAAGCAATTTGCAAAGGGACATTAGCTATCACAGATAAAATACGATAATTAAAGTACATGAAATAACAGATAGTAGCAGAAATAAAAGCACAAGAAATCATAATGCGATAATGCGACTACTAATATGAAAGGATAAACGAGACTATCTATTAGCCTTTTACCCTAATCTGGGTCCTCCATACCCTCCCATCTAAGCTCATGTCCTTGGTAAGCTGTAACAGCACCATGTCATGTATAATCACGTCTCCCCAATACTTCTTCGGCCTACCCCTCCCTCTTCTGAAACCATCCATGGCCGACCTCTCACACCTCCGCACTGGGCATCTGTGTCTCTCCTCTTCACATGCCCAAACCATCTCAATCTTGCTTCCCGCATCTTGTCTTCCACCGAGGTCACTCCCACCTTGTCCCGGATAGCCTCATTCCTAATCCTGTCACTTTTGGTGTGCCCACATATCCATCTCAACATTCTTATCTTGGCAACTTTCATCTTTTGAACGTGAGAGATCTTAACTGGCCAACACTCCGCCCATACAACATAGTCTGTCTAACCACCACTTTGTAGAACTTGCCCTTAAATTGTGGTGGCACTTTCTTATCACATAGCACTCCGAAAGCGAGGTTCCATTTCATCCATCCTGCCCCAATACGATGTGTGACATCATCGTCAATCTCCCCGCTGCCTTGTATAATAGACCCAAGATACTTGAAACCACTTTTCTTCTGGATGGCCTCGGTATCAAGCTTCACTTCCACGCAGCCTTATGAGGTGCTTCACTGAACTTGCACTCCAAGTACTCTGTCTTGTTCCTACTCATCTTGAACCCGTTAGACTCCAGAGTCTGTCTCCAACCCTCCAGCTTAGCGTTAACTCCGCTACGAGTCTTGTCGATCAGGACTATGTCATCCGCGAAAAGCATACACCATGGCACCTCACCTTGAATTTGCGGCGTCAATCCATCCATCACCAAGGCAAATAAAAACGGACTAAGAGCTGATCCTTGATGCAACCCCGTCACAACTGGGAAGTTCTCTAAGTCTCTTCCTACTCTCCTTACCCTGGTTTTGGCTCCCTCATACATGTCCTTAATCACCTTAATGTACACCACATGTACACCTTTAGCCTCCAAGCATCTCTATAGGATCTCCCTTGGAACTTTGTCGTAAGCCTTTTCTCGATCGATGAATACCATGTGTAATTCCCTCTTCCTCTCCCTATACGCTCCACTAGTCTCCTTATAAGATGGATGGCTTCTGTAGTTGAGCGTCCCGCCATGAATTCGAACCGGTTCTCTCGAAATAAACACGCCTCTCTCCTCACCCTCATCTCCACCACCCTTTCCACACTTTCATAATATGGCTTAGCGACTTGATAGCTCTATAGTTGTTGCAACTCTGGATATCGCCCTTGTTCTTGTATAGAGGGATCATTACACTCGACCTCCATTCTTCGAGCATCATTGTCGTCTTAAAGATGACATTAAACAACCTAGTCAGCCACTCCAAACCTGCCGAGCCCGCGCTCTTCCAAAATTCCCCAGGAATCTCGTCAGGTCCGATCGCTCTTCCTTTGCACATCCTACGAACAACACCCTTAACCTCATCAACCTTAAAATTCCTGCAATACCCAAAATCGCGACGCCTCCCTGTATGTTCTAAATCTCCCAACACAATGTCTTTGTCCCCTTTTTCATTCAAGAGTATCCTATTTATTCATAAGTCTCCCAACACAATGTCTTTGTCATACATACATAGTATCCTATTTATTCACAAATCCATGCAGTATACATATGCATTTCCATGCCCTTAAACTTATCTGGAAAAGACTTGGGTGGTGGGGAGGAAAGGTCATCATCATCCTTATTCCTGATGCCGCACAGGTTAGGTTTCATGAACCTCTGGCATGGCTGGTCACCAGGGGAAGGTTCAGACCAATTCCCCCCTCTAAGCTGCCTCTCCCAACCAACACAGCCATGGAGGACACAATTTTACATATCCACATATAGGCTTGGAATAAATAGGACAAATCTAATACACACAGTTATAGGATAGCCATTAAACTAATAGGAACAGATGAAGAGTATGGAGGGAAGAGATTAATGATCCAACCAGATGTAATACTTAAAGTAAACCAAGATCAAGACAACTGAACGTGACTTAGACAAGGATGAAATAGCACATATGGACAGCATGTGACCAAATTTAGGCTAAGCCAAACAATCATAACATAAACGGGTACATGGAGGTGGCATAGCTCAAAACATTCCTGAATTAAGTATACATGGTGCAGATGGAAGCTAGCTGCAAGCCTCAAAATTCATGGGAGAGCCTGTGGAAATTCATGTAAATGGCAACCAACAAAAAATACATATGAAGACCTCATACACAACTGAGAAGGTTTATCTGAACAACTGAGCCAAAGCATTCATTTTATTTACAAAAAGGCATGTGCAGGATCACATTATAGTGTAATATAACCAATTAGGAATCTGGGCAAGCATGGCAAAGCTGAATAGAACCAAGCCTCTTTGAATCTAATTATCTATTTCAAGACATAGTGGTATTCAAGAAAATAATACAAACAACTAATGATGGCAGTACAACAAGAGCATGCCAATCTAAGAGTAATTCCCACATTCTTTTGAATTGAGTTTTAACTTGAGTCAACTGGTTGCTAGAGGATTCATTAATCATTTTAATCTTCACAAAATCATTATATACTAGCCTGAATACCCAATAGGTCATGTCATTATACAGCCTTTATCTAGCCAAGTCATAGAAATTCCCATGAAGCAAAATAGTCAAGTAGTGGCCCTCTAAACACATGGACCAAATATTAAGACTCGGACCAGAACTCAAGGATTTCAAAAAAAAAAAAAAAAAGGCATGACAGGCAGGTTTTCCTCCTGAGCCTTAAACCAGCTTGTTTTGAATAAGATCATGCAGGAATTTAATGACTCAAGCATAAATTCAGGTTAGTGACTTTAACTCACACTTTCTCTTTTTCTTTCTTTCAGACTTTGGACATGAGACAATCACACATATTGACTAGGACTAGTGTCAACTTCATTTAATGCACTCAGGACCTTTAGACAGGATTCAAAGACAGCTCATGTGAACAGGTGATCAAACGGACTTGGGTTGATGGTAACCTTCTAAATACTTGGTCTGATCTCCCTTTATGACCTTTGACATAACTGGAATCTATGACAGGACTGTAGGGTCAAATATATTCATATGGCAAACACACCTCCATAGACTTATAAAGTATGCCATGGAATCTTTTATTTGGAGGAAGGCACTATGAACTAAGTTGGACTTGGTTCTTCCCAGTCATCTCTCTAAGATGCCTTTAAAAAGGCTCCTCTATTGTCAAGTGGCTCACAGCTTTCCTATGAACACTTTTATCCCCACCAACACCATTATTGAATCAATTCCTAGCCAAATATTAACATGGACTCAGATTAGCGCTTTTAGTTCTTTAGCCTAGAATTCTAATTATGGTATGCCTTTTAATCCCTTTTTAATGATGATAGAGTTCAAAACAGGTCTGCACATCTCACTTTAAGCCTAATTTGACACAACAGTACAAGACAAGGCCAGACACTACATATTTTAACTTCAGAGAGAGGGCCAAATAGCACCCTCAATCTGATTCTTAATCATGATCACCACAGACTTATCATTTTTTGAACCCTGACACTTAAAGTGATGCAGACAGTCTAGCAAAGAAAGGTCTAGACAGATTTCATACCAAGCTCCCCTTTTTGCACTTCTTGATCCTTTAAGACTAGGTGATTAGTATTAGTGAGCCCCCCATTAACACAAATGTCATATCAATGCCTTATATTAGCCTACCTTAGACCTTAATTACATGCTTAAAGCCATTTAAGGAACCCTGACATCATAGAATCCTAGTTCAGACCAAATAAAGTGTCAAAAGACTTCTCCAATTCATTTTACTGATTAAATAAAATCATTTAAACCCATTTTAGCAATCAGAAATCATATTTATCAGAAGGGACACTGTCATGGATTCACCACACCACACTTATTTTTTTACCTTAATTGATTACACTTAACATCCCCCCTTTCCACCATGTTCATTGCAAGAGCCAGGGACCATATCATATCTTGATTTTACCACATCATTCAGTGCACCAATATCTCACAGGAACAAGATCAAAACTTTCATTTATGCAACAATTGGTGCCATCAGACATCAAGGACAAACAAACACATCTCATGAGTAGGTTGTCAGACACAGAATTCATATGTTTTAAATGGAAGATACCTAATATATAACAACTCAGTAATTCAAAAGAAGGAAAACAACAAACCAGATAGATGGATATACAAAGCATCCCCAGAATCTTAGAACAAAGTCATGGCACCTAACACCTAGGAATCTATATGAGTTTTCAAACAATTTCAAACATGTCAAGAAAATAGTTAATTAAGCAGTGCTATCATGATAGACCATACTAGTACTTGGGATTCAGTGATCTCATTAATAGTTCTTATTATTCAAAATTAGTGTTTGGACAGTCATATAAGAACCTCTGGTAAATGCGATTTAGAAAGAGAAGAGAGTCCCTAGGTCCTGAAGAAAAGACAAGTGCAAGGTGAGGTCACCACCCCCCACACTTTCCCGGTCTTTCCTTTCAGTAAAAGGGGAGCAAAGGCTCCACTAGTCATCACTTCCAATTCATACCTAAGCTCACCCTTTACTCACCAGGAACAAACTCTCCTTCTCCATCCCCAATCCTAAACCAAGTGACACCACCAGGGTCTTCCAAAAGGTTAGGTAGTTACTTTTCTATTTTAGCAGCACTTCAAACATTGACCCTTTATTTTATGGACCAAATAATGTACAAACAAACCATGGCAGAAGAAAACAAACATATGTGCTTAAACTTCCCAGGGTCAAATAGCTTTCTTCTTATGTCCATTTCCAGTTATGGCCATGACATTATACAGATAACTTATCCACAAAAGACTTTGACAGACTAAAACACAGATTTGCCATTTTTTATTCTTTCTCACCTTGCCCTTTTATCTCTCAGAATTAAAGAACTATTCTCATGAAACAATCAAGGTAAGACAGGGGTCCTTAATTGTACATCAAAGGAATGACAGATTAGTTAACACTTTTCCTTTGTGAGGATGACACACAATCATTCAAAAGTCAGACAAACTTCACAAACACACTCAATCCCATCAGTTCAGGAGACCACATAGAGAGATCATTCATGATTAGGTATATTAACACTTAGTGTTGGATCAATTATTGTAATTCAAATAGGTTTATCGTATTTCTGATTAATGACTAATAATAATTTAGTTCAAGCGTCTAATGACCAAGCAATATATTCATACTAGGATTGGACAAACAACAGATGCCTTTTATACTTCCACTATCATTATTTTCTCAAATGACAAATGAGTCAAAATCTATCTTCAACATTACAACCAATTCTAAATGTTAACTGCAAGCAGTGTCTCTCTAATCCTAAGCTTACGTCAGCATTCTTTCTCCCATTTTTTATTCTTAATTCAGTCCTACTTAAGTAAGTGATCCAGATTGAGAATGAATTGTCATGCTAGTGATCCTGAGTAGAAATTCCATTTATCGGGTTTGTATAGGGCTATTCAATAATCATGGTCATATATTCACTACAAATAGCCACAGACCAACACAATTCATTAAGGCACCAACTCAAGCTAAACATGTTTACTCTAGCAACTTCAAACAAACCAACATTCAACTAAACAAGGAAGGTTACAGTAAAGTGATCACGAAACTCTAAAACAAACATAGCCTAACTTATTAATGCTCAACAGTCAAGACAAGCAAGAGAAAAATAAAGAAACTAATATTATGGCAGATTAACTAAGCACAACAATACTCCTAAATTAACAATGTTCCTAAATTAGACATATCATCATCCAAACTTAAAGGTAAATACAAAGAGGCACTAATAGGATAAAATGTTACCTTTTTTATGCGCAGCCTTGTCAAGAGTTGAACTTGGAGCCTTTGTGCTTCCAAACCCTGACTCAAACCACACAGAAAATGAAAGAAAATATGAATATTTCAGAACTAAAGAAAAAGACTTAAACCCTAGAACAAGGCCAAACCTTTTAAAATTTTACTGCGAGCCTAGGCTTTGAGTTTTAATGCTCAAATCAAGGCTCTGAGACTTCAAGAACTTTTTCAAACTCTAAAAAAAACCTCTTTTTTTTCCTCCTCCTTTTTTGAGTGTTGGGGTTCTATTTATAGAATCCCAAAGTTCATTCAAGGAATTAAACACACGATGTGGGACAAACCAAATTTCTCTAAAAATAACCTTTGTAAGCCTTCATACGGCCCAGATCAACTCAAATCAACAACGAATGGTCAGATTTGAGTCTTGTTCGACTTGATCTGATCCATTCTCTTTCAACCAATGAGGCTCAAGCAAGGTACAACAATAAAGCACATAAATCACATATTTAATCTTGAATAATAAAAGAAAATAGAGCAAAGAGGCTATTTATTACCGTGTTTGGATTTTGTTTTCGCGAAATCAAGTGAAACATTAATTGTTTCACCATAATAGCCTTGAAAAAGCTGCGATTTCATTGCTAAAATCTGCATTTTTGCCATTTTTGGCAGAGAGAGAGGAGAGAAGAACATGCGGCGCCTAGGATTTTCACGAAAAAGGATAGAAAGAGAAAGGGTACGGGGAAGGGGTCTGTTTGGTGTGAATAAAAAGCTGTCTGGGCTTGGACTTTTAGGCTAAGTCTCAGTCCATTCATTGACTGGACTCGGTCCAAGTCTTTCAAACAAACAGGCTGGCCCTTTTTTATGTATATAGTGTATACATATATGTATATCTAATGTATATACACACATATAAAGTAAAGTAAGTAATTTAATAAATGGATAAAAACTAAAATATTAATTATTAATCACAATATTTCAATTATAAGCAAATTAGGACATAATTAACCTATTTAAATAATTTTAAAGTGGCCAATTGTGTAAATAGGCTTAAATTGCGAATATGGCCCTAATTGATTTTAACTTAACTGATTATTTCAATTATGGCCATATTTGGCCTAATTAGCAAGTTTTAAAATTAAATTGCATTAATGGCCTTAATTTTACTAAAATGACTCCAATTCATGAATTGATTAATTTAATTGTGGCCATAACAAAATAATTAAACAATTAAAAATCAATTTGCAATAATGACCACTTAATTGATCAATTAGCCTAATTAAAACATTTATCGACAATTATAAATAATTTTGACTAATTATGCAAATCATAAAAGATTAAGGGGTGAAATAGTTAATTATTTTGATTACTCGAACTCCTTGAATTGAAGGAAATAAAGTATTTGCTAATTTTGATTTTTTGACAATTTGAACAATTAAATAAATGATTATTATTTTCTTAAATCAAATGCCTTTTTTTTAATTAAATCTAATAAGTATCTCATAAATGTCAAAAAAGTACCAATTAATTTCTAAATAATTTGTGATGTCATGAAAACCCTTTTTCACCAATTTAAAAGAGTAAAATATTGATCTGAACAACTTATAAAAATTATTTAAACCATTTAAGGTGCGTAGCTCATTTTATTTAATATTCAAGGACTCTGAGTGATTAAAATAAATTACAGGAGGTCAAAAATTAGATGTCAACAAGCACCAACATCAGACAGGACATGATCATCCTGGATCCCAACATAGGCATCATATTCTACAGTAGTGAACTTGTGATTTGCTTCTAAAGGTGTACTAGCAGGTTTTGCAGCACTTAAACCAGTACTAGAAACCCGTTCCAATGCATATTTCCTTCGACGTAGAACAATTCCATCTTTGGATCTTAGAATCTCTATGCCAAGGAAGTACTTGAGTTCACCAAGGTCCTTCACCTTGAAATTCTTATGTAATGTATCTTTAGCCTCCTAAAGAAGAGAAGAGCAACGGCCAGTGATGAGTAAATCATCTACATACACCAGGATAGTTACTAAGTCTGAACCAACCCTCTTGATGAAAAGAGAATGATCATAAGCACTTGAGAATATCTTGCTCCAATCAAGGCAGTGGTGAACTTGATGTTCCATTTCCTTAAAGCCTGCTTCAGGCCATAAAAAGATTTGTGAAGTTTGCACACTTTGTATTGGCCTTGTTGTTGAAAACCAAGAGGAAGGGACGTGTAGACTTCCTCATCTAGATCACCCTGCAGGAAAGCATTACTAACATCCATTTGCAACAGTTGCCAATGCCGAGAAGCAGCTAAACTAATCGCTATTCTCACAGTAACCATTTTAGCTACAGGTGAAAATGTTTCATGATAGTCCGGTCCTTCCTTTTGAGTGTATCCCTTTGCAACTAGCCTTGCATTGAATTTGTCCACTTCACCATATGCCTTGTATTTGATCTTGTAAACATATTTTGAACCAACAGCCTGTTTACCTGCTGGAAAATCCATTAATATCCATGTATGATTGTCCTCCAGTGCATTGATATCTTGCTCTATGGCTCTGATCCATCTAGGATCCTTGCAAGCTTCCTTATAAATAGATGGTTCTGTGTGTTCTGGTAGAGCTGTACATAGGTTTGATAATTATGGGATAAATGATCATATGAAATGTAATCAGCAATGTTGACACCCAATTTTGACCATCTGTATTTAAAAATTAACTTCTTTATTTAAATAGCACAAAATACCATTGTTATACATTTTTTAACTTTAATATAATTTATTGATGATTGTCCTTATTTTTAAATAATAGGAATTTTTATCAATTTATTTTCATTTTAAATAATTATTTTGTTATAGTCGTTTGTGTTACGATCCGCTTTTACACTTGCGTATAAAAGCGTAACAATAACTTGACTCTTTGTGTGAAAACAGAGTCGCCACCTAATTTTATGGAATTAGGAGACCATTTTGGAAAAAAGATTTATTTACAAAAAAAAAAACTTTTAGTACCAAAGAAAGGGTAAGGATTCTGATGATTTCCCGAAAAAGGTGTTAGGCATCTCGGGGAATCCACAAAAGTAGTTACCGGCAGATTTTAAATATTTGGCTAAAAATAAAATAACTCATTTAAAGGAGTGATTTAATACAAAAGTTATTAACTTACAGAAATATTATTATTTCTTTGGAAAAGATCGCGAAGGAAATGATTTAAAATTTACTTGAAACTTAGTCGCTTATATTACTTCCACTCCGTGAAATAATTTAAACGTTAAATATTCCAAGCAAACTTAAACTTTATATTTATCCGGATTTCGATCTTGAATAAATTTAATTTCGGAAACTAGACAAACATAAATATTTTCAAGACTTTTTAAATAAAGAAAATCTTTATTAAAACCTACAGTTTGCCTAATGCCGAGGAAATTATTGTTCGTAAGCTGTTAGTGAAAATGAACGTCATAACTATGGTAAAGACTAAAAGAACATATTTAATCTCTGAAAGTAATAGAATAGTTTAGAAGCTCAAAACAGAAAATGTTTTAAAAGTATTGGGGAAAGGCTATTTCAAAACTTTAGGATTTAAATACTAACTTAACAGAAAGGCCCGAATCAGTTTTCAGACTAAACTACTGATTTAAAACAGCAATGAAAGAAAAGAAAAAAAATCCAAAAGAAAATTGAAAACTGAAAATGGGAAAGAATTAATGAAGGCCGAAAATGTGAAATAGCAACTTTAATGTATTCCGAATGCCTGCTGGGGCTTTATTTAGTTTTCAAGATGTTCACATTAAAGGGTAAGTAAATGCACAAATTTTAAAGAGCGTAGAGAATTAGGCCTCAATCCCGATAAAAATCATTCTAATACTCGGGCTTAGTCCGAGAGTCTAAAATAAAGCCTTGTCCTAGGTCCTCTTCAAACTTCAGCCCGAGATTTGCAATTTTTCTTTCTCCAAGCTGCTGCTGTGATATGCTATTATTTCAACTTCAGCGTCGAATATGGGTTTGACTCGATTCAAAGAATTATATGGGGGCTGAAAGCCCAACACAAAATATGCGGGGAGACAGAGGCTAGAGTCCAGTGGACTCATTTAGTCGATGTTCATGCAAAGGAAAAAGAAAGATCAAATTAGCAATAATTTGGGAACGAAAGATGCACTGAATTATTAAGAGAAAGCAACTATCTTTAATAAACGGGAACAAAAACAAACTTGCACCAGCATAGTGAAATAGCCTAGGCTAATAAAGTGGAAACAAAATTTTCAGACACATTCTGCAACTTTTAAACTTTAAACAAAGGAAAACTTAAAAGAAATAATATTACTGATGTCTATTAACTTTCAGCCCGTTTAAAACATCAACTTAATCCAAACTTCATGAAAATCAGAATTTTGGCCTTAAAATAGATAATCTTAACCCTGAAAGTAAATGGGTGATGAGTCGTGAAATTACGCGATATTCGACGCTAATTCCTTAAGCTTTTGTGACTCCTTAAGCACTTTTGTTGTTACTTTTTGTGTTTTTTTATGTTGTTTTGTAGGAAAAGATGCCCCGGGAGAGCATAACGGAGCAAACGGACCAAAATAGAGCAAAAATAGAACAAATTCATACTGCACCATATGCTACACGGTAGTATAGCACATGGTGCGGCATGTGCAACATGCGAGCGGCATGTGGTGCAAACATCGCTTTGTCGATTGAAAATGGCACCATATGCGAGTAGCATATGGTGCGCATGTGCAACATCACGAGCAAAGTGTCTTCTGCAAAGCATGTGGTGACGAGAGGAAAATTGTCACCACATGCTACGGTTTTGGCACCACGTACGATTAGCATGTTGAACATGCGAATAGCATGTGGTGCGGATGTTGTGCAAGGGTATTTTTGGTCGAGATTTCGTTCCCGTTTTTGGATGATATAAATACTCTTTTAGGGTTTGTAATAGATTATCTTTAGCTTTTTCATCAAGTTTGGAGACTAGTTTTTACACCACACTTTGGGTTGAAGATTTGAAGATTTGGTTGAGTATTTCTTAAACCTTTAATTCATTTCTTCAATTCTTGCTTTGTATTGTATATCTAAGTGTGTAGCTTTCTATTCCATAACTTGAATCTCGTTTATGAAAGTATTCTTGATTAAAGTTTGGTTTGAAACTCTTGTTGTGCTTATGTATTGAATGATTCTTATTGCTATTGAAGTGGGTCTTTGTTGATTTAATTAATCTCGTTCTTGAATGTTTCCAAAGGGATTAGCTAACCCCTAGGACTCACCCATTTACTTAGATTGAGCTCGGAAGAGGAAATCTAGGTTGGGAAAGATTAATTAACAAGAATTTGGGTCATTAAACTCATCTAATAACGAGCTCGGAAGAGGATAGTTACTTGAGGTTAAATTGGTTGTGCCTAATATCACGCTCTAAGGCTTGGAAAAGCTTAGAGTGAAATTCATTGATTTGGTTGGAAGACTTTCAATGAGATTTTAGATATCATTATCTATCAACACAAACCCGCTCTTAGTTGTAATATCATAAAATATATTGGATCGTTACTTAGTGTAATTTCTTTTGGATCCAAACTTGTGGCCATTGATCATGTTACTTGCTTTCTAGGTTAGTTTACATTTCCGCATTAGTTATAATTTTCTCAAAAACCCAAAATATTTTCTATGTTTGGCCCAGCTTAGTTGGTGAAAAT
>NC_081346.1:63384160-63459662 GCF_029784015.1 Lycium ferocissimum | reverse complement strand
GAAAAAAGGAGGAGAGAGAGAAGGGGTGTTTTCGGTGATCGGAAGGATCACGGAGTGGAAACTTACCGATCAAGAGACCGCCACAGGTCATTGCCTTGGGAAAAGTGTGCGGGAGCTTTTTTTCTGCGGCACATTGACTTTTTCTTGCATGATTAACTTGTTGTTTGGGATGCTTAAACTCCTTAACAAATGTGATTTTTTAATGTGAATGGAGGATGATACATTGGGAGCTAAACTAGCTTCAGAGAGAAGAAGTCAAGTTCTTTTATGTCTAATACTCAAAATCAAACTTATTTCTCTTCACAAAAAGACATGAACTAACAAATTCGTACATAAACAAGGATTAAAACAGCAACAACCTAAATTTAAGAGAACTATAAAAAGAACAGCCTAAAGTGATCACATAAAGCTGAAATAAAGGGGGTGGGTAGTAACTAACAAAACCAGAAGTTAAAACTTTAAAACGAGTTACACAACAAAAAAGTGATGGTTAGAATTGAAGCTTTGCAAGCTCAAGGATAGGGGATTAAGCTAGAAAAAAAAAATTGGAAACTTATACCATGGATCAAAGGATATAGAAACGAGAGGTTTAAAGTGTCAAATGCACTTAACTCTTCTCAATCTAAGTCCAATAATCGAGCTATTTTTAACACCTAAAAATAAGACAACAACCTAAGTAAAAGAAAGACAGAAAGGGGAATCGCAACACCTTGATAAGCATAGAAATTAATGTAGATGGAGAATGAGATGTTGGCAAGCATAGGCAATCACAAAAATGACGTAAAACATTCTAGTTAGCACTCAAACCAATTCTATATCCCCCTACCAAAGGCCTGAACTGACTGCTCTAGATAAAGAAAGAAAACAGTATTGCCCCTTTAAAAAAAACGAAAAAAAGCTGATTTCATGCTGACTCAAACCAAGATCGACCTTCTCATTCCATGCGACAAATGAGTTAAAACAATGCAGGTATAACCAAAAGAAGAGTCCCATATTTCCCAGATTTCTTTTAATGATGAAAAGGACACAAAAAAGACATTGTTTTCCTCATTTAAACTAGAATACATCCATGTATTTAGTTCATTTGAGCATATCATTTTATGCTTAAACATGCATCTTAATTAACTGAAGAAAAGTATCTCGGGCCAATTCTGTTTTTACCAAAACACAACAACATCCTCCAATCTTATAAATCAAATCTCGAGATTATATAGACCAGAAATAGCAACAGAAATAAAAGTACTTTTTTTTTTTTGAATGAAACAGAAATAAAATACTCGGGCAAGGAGTGATATGAGAACTTAAATTTTGGGAGCATATATGATATGGGATAGAGGTATGTCCTCAACTCGTCCAAACTCAAACCAAACGTGACATTTCTCATTTCATTTGATAAAAATCAGCGGCTAACACAGAAAGGGAAAGAACACAAAATTTAATTTTAAAAAATATAAAAACCAGAGAACAAGTTTGTAGGCGGAAGTGAAGTATATGGGAAATAAACTAGTTTCAACGAGAAGAAATTAACTTCATCTTTGTATAGTATTCAACCAAAACTTCATTTCTCCTACCAAAAGACATGAACTTTAAAGGGAAAGTATGGTAAAACAAACCAACTAACTAATCAAGAAATCAGAGAAGAGAACTGAACTTACTGAAAATCAAACAAAAAGAAAAAAAAAGTTTGGACAGCCATTAGGTAAACAAAAAAGGGGAAGATTGGGAATTCAAGCTAGCCAATAAGGGAAGAAATTAACTTCACCTTTGACCAGTAATCGACCAAATTGGTTCCTCTTAACCAACTAATACAAATTAAGCTATACATATGAACTAAGGAGCAAAGTAGTAACAAATTCTCAAACTAAGAGAAGTAGCTAATAAATTTCAACCGATGTTAAGGCGAAAGAGGACTGGATAAAAACTGAGGACTACAAACAAACTCCATCTTTGTTAAAGAAAAGAGAAGAACACTACAATGTAATCTTAATTCACAAACTTAGAACCAAGGCTACATCGAAAATCACTTTTTAGGCAGGACCTCGGAAAAACATAATCGAACCATATTGAATGTTAAGATTTTCTAATATTCTTGGTTATAATACATCCCAATTGCATATCTCTGAATCAGAATAAAATGGAAGAAAAAAAAAAGCAATTAAACAGAACCTAAGCTAAGGCCAAATTTAGACAACTAAACCTTTTTACGTAAGGTAAAACCCCAAAACAGTCAAACATCACAGAACAGTAACAAATCAGTATTTCGATCGCGATTTCAACAAATCGAAAATAATACATATTTCGATCGGGATTTCAACCGTCCGACCAAGATCAGAAAACAATAACACGTATTTCAACCGTCTAGCAAATACCACGGGATTTCAACCGTATAAAATAATAAAATGAGAACGACGACCAATAATATTTTTAAGCTAAAAAACAGTAAAGAAGCCAAAGAGAAATGGGAAGCAATTTTACCTGATTTTGAGCAACGAAATGGGTCCAAGAGTGTTTGAATCGATTTCAACTTTGATTCCCTAGATTCGAAACTCAAACGAGAAATGAAAGAAACTTAGAAGAGAGATATTTTGGCTAAAACTTGCTTCGAAAAAAAAAAGCTTTCAGATTTTACTACTTCTTTTTTAGAACTTCCAAGACTTGAAAACTTAGACTCCCCAAAAAAAAACCTCCTGATGGAACCACCACGAGCGTCTATTTATACACAAAATTTTGAGGGTTGGGTTCGATTTTGAATTTAAAAAAAATGCAAGGAGAGGGGGCGGGGTCTGTTGAAGAGACAGAAAGAAAAAGAGGGGAAAAGATAGAATACCTACTCGTTGAGGATTCGGCGGAGCGGAAGCTTTTCCATGGCTTCGAGTACCATGGTGACGTTGTGAATAGTGAGGAAAGGACGAGAGGGATGTGGGCTTCGCCTGCCATGGCTATCGTTTGGCGTGGGTAAGGAGGAAAAAGAAGAGAGGAGAAGGTGGGAGCAGGCGGCGATGGCAGAGGTCTGTAGGTGTAAGGGTTTCTTTATTTTGGGGATCTGATGGGATTTAATTTGGGCCGTTGATCAAAAATTTATCGATGGTCCAGATTAAAAGAAACATTTAAATGAAAAGGATTATGTATGTATGTATATATATATATATATATATATATATAAAGGAAAAAAGAACAAAACAAAGGGGAAAAGAGAGGACCATCGGATTAAATAGCTGGATGACCCAGATCGAAAGAAAGGCTTGATTCGCGTCATGCCCACGTGGCACGCGCGGATTGGGCGAACAAAACTAAAGGAATTTTTTTAAAAAGTACTAAGTGTTGAGCATTTGCAAATGTGGCCAACGTCATTTAAGAGCTAGCCAAATTGATTTAAATTGTAACTAAAATCTTTTAATTGAAGCCATAAATTACAGAACTGAACGAAATTAAACATAAATCAGAAATTAACTAGTTTTGAATAGAATTGAGGTAAATTATTATCCAATTAATTAACTAAGCTTCTTGAAACTTAAAAAAGTTAAATAACTATTTACCCACGCGGACTAGTTACCAAAATTAAATAGGGAATGACTCAAAATCGGTGATTCAAAATGCGTACCAAGTAAAAATAAATATTTTTTAAGATGAAATTTGGTTTCCCTATTTAATAACATACTTTAAAATTACGAAAATAATATAATATTTATAATATATATATATATATATATATATATATATTGTGATATTTTGCCACATGAAATGTCAAATAACACTAAAGTTAGTTAAAAGAATATTTTTTTCCTTCTGCGGACGGTTATTTTACTTTATTTTAAATATCAAGAAGCTTGACTAATTAATTAAACATGTGGAAGGACAAAATTGGGTGTCAACAGTTTGTATATAAACAACATGCTAATACAGTTTTACTTCAATTAATTAGTAGGTCTCCTTAATTCAAATCACATTTTTTACTTCATTCACGAAATTACCTTAAATATATTTTTATACTTTATTATTTTAGTTACAGTCTATTATTACATGGAAGTCGGAGGAACTAATTTTAAACACAGATAAGATTTAGCACATGGTTTTGAGAAGCCATGGTTTTGTGAAGCCCATGGTTTTGTGAAGCCCATGGTTTTGGCACATGGGTTTGGATAAAAAGTGGTTTATCTTTGCCTATATAAAGGAGGACTTCTCCTCTCATTTTTCTCACCACTTCACACTACCTCACATATATTTTTTTTCTCTCTCTCTTCACTCTCCAAATTTTTTTCTTCATAGGAAGACTAGCAAGGCTAGCATCTTCCGCTTCTCTTTATATTTTTTCCTCTCTTCTTTTTTCATACATTGTTTTTATATTTTTTTTATATACATTGTCTTTAAATTTATTATATGCATTGTCTTTATTTTTTTTATATACATTACATACATTATCTTTATATTTATTCATGCATTTGTGTTTACATTCATTCATACATTTTTCTTTATTCATACATTATCTTTACATTTATTCTTGCATTTGTCTTTATATTTTCATGCATTTGTCTCTACACTTATTCATGTATTGTCTTTACATTTATTCATGAATTTTGTTTATATTTATTCATACATTGTCTCTACATTTTCTTCATATATTTTCTCTACATTTTTCATGCATCTTTTTTCCAATTTAACCCACATTTTTTCCTTTACATCATTTTACATCTCTATATTCTTTTATATATTTTTATACCATACATTATATACATATAAATATACATACTTATTTTACCTAACCACTATGTGAAGAAGGGAGAAACTTTTCATTAAAGAGAATACATTTTATTGTCTCTACATTATCCTTATATTTTTCATACATTATCTTTATATTTTTGTTATGTTGTCTCTACAATTTTTTTTTAAATTTTTTTATACATGTATACATTTTCAAGCATTTTCTTTTACATTTTTTGTACCATCACACTACATGCCTATTTTCTTTTTCTCTACACATTTTCTCTACATCATATTTACATTTACATATATTTTCTTTTTTATATTCATATATTTCTTTTACATACATCATTTACATATACACTTTCACATTACATACACTACATCCTAAGGTCAAATCAAGTTTCACCCTCACTTTTGTCAAATCCCCCTTTATGCCAAATCACCTTTTTAAGACTTTATGTCAAATCACTTTTAAAATACTTTATGTCAAATCACCTTTTTAAAACTTTATGTCACATTCTTTACTTCTTGACTTTTCAAATTATTTTAACCAATGCATTTTTCTTTCATCTTGCAATTTATTACAAATACTACACTTTTGGCCGATAAAGAAATTTCTGTCGATTTTCAAGGTCTCCCATGTAAAAAAGACAGGTTTTTATTTTAAGTTTATTTATTATTTCTTTAATTCATTCGATAGTTATTTATTCTCTCACTAACACTTTTAAGTGTTTATACGTACCCGGAGACACATTCGAAGACGACACTCGGAAGGAACCCAAAGACTTCATCGAATCCTTGCTTGTATTTACTTTCGCGCGTTATTTAAAATTGTACAAAACATAAATTTGGAGTAGTGAAAACTTCACTTTAATGTTGGGCGGGGATATTTAATTACTTGTCGCTTATATGTTTAATTTAAAGTGAGTTATTCGCTTTAGGCAAGACTTAGGCCGTCTACACTTTCATAAATTGATTAGATTGACTCGATATAAATACTTTGTTAATTAAATTCACACTTTTGGCGTTTAGGCAAAAATACTAGTCCATCATTTATTTTATATTCTTTATACACTTTTAATACAACATACATTTTATATTATTTCGTATACACTAATACATATTTTTAGTTAAGTTAAATCTACATTTTTGATGTTAGGTAAATACTAGGCCGTCCATTTACAAATTTTTCATTCTTTAAAGGAATTACACATTTTCACTCATTTTTATCCACAATTCCTTATACTTATTTTTTACCAATACTTTTTACAATTCTTTTGTTCCTTATTCTTTTGATAGGATATTCATTAAACAAACACTTTTTTTACGAAACGGTAGAAACAAGTCAAATCGACTTCACTTTTTTCTGAATTCTTTTGTTATATAAGATCTCTACACTAATGAATATTCTTAAAGTCTTCTTACATTCTTTATGCATTGATATATCTAGTTATACAATTTTTTATACATTTTTTTTTATTGATATACACTCTTTTATATATGAAATACATTCTTTATATGTTTCACATACCTACATTCCTTTATATACATAGACATACATTCTTTATATACTTGATATATTTATTTTTATATACTCTTGCATTTTTTTATACATTCTTTACACTAACATATATACACTCTTTATACTAACAGATACACTTTTATACTTACGAGGTACATTCTCTTTATACTCTTTTATATATTTTTTTAATATACATTCTTTATGAGTACTTGATACTTAATATAAATGCATTTTTATACACTGTATATACTTAGTATATTATCACCTAGCGTAGCTTTTCATGAAATTACAACATTTTGAAAACAGGTAATAATAATGATAAACGTATAGATAATCCCCTCTAGTGTTCGGTTAAACTAAGTTTAAGACTGTCTTTCATGAGCTCGAGGGATGCTTAATACCTTCCCCTCGGGGTAAATAAAACCCTTATCTAGAATTTCATATGTTTCGTGGACTAAAAATGGAGTAGACACACAAATACATACAGATTTTCTATTTTTCCTTAAAAATAAGGTGGCGACTCTAACCCTTTTTAAATCAGTTAGAAGAACCGAGAAGTTGCAAACTATCTTGAACCCGTTCAAAATAGGGCGTAACAAGCAATAAAATACTGACAGGTACTATGAGGTGCATTTGTTATGACATAATCTTTCATCTAGATGGCTGGCTTCTTGTTTCTACCAGATTTTCTGACTTCACCTTCAGTTATTGTATCTGATGGCATGGGTTGAGATGGCATAGCATCAGTAGTAGTTGGATACGGTCGAGCATCACCCCGATGATACGATACGTTTTGACTGGGATAGGAGCAGATACTGCTGCATCTGGGATAGGAGTATCATCTGAGGTGATAACATCATCAGGAGGAGAAGCAATATCTGCTATGTGTTCTGAGTGTTCTGCTGCTTCTACTAGCTCATGCATGACTTCAGAAGAATCACCGTGCATGTTTAGACCACCAATGGGAACAAAGATATCTTCCAATCCATCTTTCTCTAGTTGTTGGAAAGTAAATATGTTTTCTCTAAAGACCACAGCTCCACTAACAACAAAGCTTTTAGAGTCAAAGTCATATAACTTGTAACCTTTCTACGCTTCTAAATAACCAACAAAAATTGTTCTCCTGGCCCTGGCGCTAAATTTGTCATTTCTAGGTATAACACTTGCAAAACACAAACAACCAAATACTCTGAAATGTTCTAGATGTGCTGCCTTACCAAACATCAAGGTGTAAGGTGTTTGTCCATTCAAAATTGGTGTGGGAATTCTATTAATGAGATACACAACATTTTTAATGCAATCTCCCCAAAACCTGTTTGGCATGTGTGATTGCAACTTTAGTGTCCTAGCAACTTCTAATATGTGCTTATGTTTCTTGTCCACTACTCCATTTTGTTGAGGGGTATAGGGACAACTACTTTGATGTAATATACCATGAGATGCTAATAATTCATCACATTTAGCATTTAAGAATTTTGTTCCATTATTTGTCCTTATTATTTTAACACAACTAGAAAATTGATTCTTTACCATGCATAGAAAAGTGGTCAGTACAACAATCACATCAGACTTAGATTGAATCAAACAAGCCTATGTATATCTAATATAGTCATCTACCACAGTTACAAAGTAATGCTTCTTATCATATGTGGGAACTTTATATGGTCCCCAAACATCTAAATGAAGCAATTCAAACACATTTTTAGTCTCAGTAATGCTAGAAGCAAATTTGAGTCTGTGTTGTTTTGCTAATGGATATATTTCACAGGTGTCCTTCAAAATTTCCTTTATTGTTTCTCTAAATCCAGTGATATGCTTCATTGCTTGTGGTGATAGATGCCCAAATCTCTTATGGCATAGCATGATCATCTTATTGTCAGCTACAACTCTAGTCTCAACAAATTTCATTCTTATCTCTGCTTTATTTTTAATATGTACAATGTCAGTTGCTACATCGCATATTGCCTTTGCTTCCTTAGTATATCCATTTTTCACTCTACCAATCCCAATCACCTTCCCATTGAAGAGTTCCTGGAACCCATATAAATCAGGATAAAATCCTACCATACAGTTCAAATCTCTTGTTATCTTTGACACTGACATCAGGTTGAACTTAAAATCTGGCACATGCAACACATTCTTCATTAGTTTGGATCTTAATATACTAATGTCACCTATATGTGCTACAATAGATCTGCTTCCTATTGGGTTTTGCACACCTATACTTCTATCCTTTTCTACTGATCTAGCATTAATCAGTATATCATGGTACCTAAATCAATAATCCAATCTACCAAGATAGCATGTGACAGTAAAGTACTTATACCTACCATGTGAGATTGATAGTCACCTGTTTCACCCTTGTCTGTAAACTCAACAACTATTTGTACTGATCCTCAGTGAAGAAATGACTTTGAGAAGTGCTAGTCCTGGCTTCATTAAAGGTGATGGTTGCATTTGCATAAGGCTTGGTTTCTCCAAACTGTGGTTTTTCTGTGCCAAATGATTTCTTCTTGCTCTTAAAGTCTAGAGGAAAGCTAATAATTCTGTAACAATTATCCTTTGTGTGTCCCTTATATCCACAATGCTCACATATTATCCCAAATGATTGTGATCCACTTAATACTAGTTTTCTAGGCCTGATCCATTGACCTCTGCCAGCAAACAAAGTGAGTGATTCTTTGTTGGTGTTCATGACTCCCAAATTCCTCTGACTTTCTTCTTAAATCACCATTGAATAAGCTTCATTAATACTGAGTGCAGATTTGTGCTGAAGAATTTCACTTCTAACCTGACTATAGCTTTCATTCAATCCTACAAGGAATTGCAACAATCTCACATTTCTCGTATGCTCCACATAAGGCTTAGCCTCATAACAACTACATGGTGGAGGAATTGACACATCCAACTTATCCCAGTAATCCTTCAACCTATTGAAGTAAAAAGTGACTAAATCTATATTCTGCCTTAATACTCCAATCTCATTCCATAAATTATAGACTCTGGTGAGGTTGGTTTTCTCAAAACTTTCTTTGAATTCTTCCTATACTTTTCTTGCATTTGATGCATACATGATACTTGATACAAATTCTGGTGCCACAGTACTGCATATCCATGACAATACTACAGCATTACATCTCTCCTATTTCATTGCTTGATCTCCGTTGTATGCACTTTTCAAGCATGTTCCATCTATGAAACCTAGCTTGTTCTTCACCAACAAGGCTGATCTCATGGATCTACTCCATAATGCATAGTTTTCTGGTCCTATAAGTTGAATTGAATGTAAAGCAACTCCAGGAGTATCTGATGATTGCAAATACAATGGATGATTGTAATCTAAATAACTGGTAACTCCACTCGTGGTTTCTGTGGTTTCTGATGTGTCTCCCATAGCCATTGTTACTTGATTTCAATTGAACAATGTCGAATTACAGGAGATCTATATCGCCTGCTCTGATACCATATGAAATATACGAATCTAATGATATGAATTGGCAACAATTATCTGTGATATACATGTTGTATACACAGAATATACTGTAACTGTATTGCAGTTTCCCAAATGATAAGAACACGAGAGTCTAATCTAGAGAGAAGAAAAACTTTTATTGATTGTGAAAAAATATCTCAATCCATTCTACAATTCTGAATCACCTCAAGTATGTATAGAGGTGTGTACATGCATATGTGACAGCTGTATACAGCTGCCCACGATTGGCATCGCCACCACTGCTTCATATAGCAGATCAATGGTTGTGCCACCTACTCTTCTAACAGCCTGTCATCTTAATCACCATGTGCACTTCCTAACTAACTACTAATTACCACGTGCTCTTACTAACTAACTAGGCTGCTAACTACTTTGCTAACCACACTTTAATCTCCTTCTATTACAACTTCATTATTCAAGTATATCATCATGCATGAATTGTCATAGTATCACCACTTAAGAACCTATATAACTCTGGAGAATCAAACTTTATTTTACAAACAAGCATCCTCCACCTCTAAACTTTATTTTACAGAAGTTGTTAAAAGATTGTAAGTCAAAACTACAATTGGGACGATTTTACTTTTTCATGACATTTAACAACATGGGTTAGCATATTAAAAGTAGTTGATAAGTATCACAAACAACATTTTTAGGTGTTGAAACTGATTTTATAAATAAACAATAATTAGCAGCTAGTGTGTTCGATCAAAAGGTACAGACAAGCACTTGTCTATTAATATATATATATATATATATATATATATATATATTGCATAAAAAGGGACGAATGGCGAAATAGAATAAAGAGATAATTAAAAATTATGTTTTAGGAAGAGTACTTTGGAAATTTGAAAAGATATTAGAGATAAAATCGTAAAAGGATTAGTCAAACCAAAAGTTCTTACAAGCTTAAACCAAAAGTTCTTACAAGCCGTAAAACTATAAGTTGAGGCCGAAGGCAAGGCTAGCGATTGGAGTGAGGTCGTAACAAGGTAGCCGTACTGGAAGATGCGGCTGGATCACCTCCTTTTCAGGGAGAGCTAATGCTTGTTTGGTATTTTGGTTTGATACTGCTTCACACCTCCGAAAAAATAAAAAAAGAAGGGAGCTACGTCTGAGTTAAACTTGGAGATCGAAGTCTTTTTTCCTTTCTCAACGGTGAAGTAAGAACAAGCTCATGAGCTTTGACTTTTGGTTGATTTTAACTTATAAACATTTGAATTATAAGTGTTTTTAGTTTTTACCAAACGTTTATATAAATCAAATGATACTAATAAGTTTATTTTGACCAACTTAAAAGTTCAGTAAAATACCGTGTAAAACATGCTAGTAAGATGCAAAAAAGATACTCCAATTAGAGGTGTTAAATATCAACTCTTATTAAACAAATCAACCACTATTATTGAAAAAGAAATTAAAAAATGACCAACTTGTATTTCAATTAGGATCAAGAAAGAGCCTCTTCCTTCCTCTCAACTTGCAACTTTTCAATAGTCTTAGAAAAAGTAGTTGGTAAAGCAGCCCTACTTTCCTTTACCGCTCGCTTCTCCAATTTCTCAAGAACTTTTCCAAATAATTCTCTTTTCACACTCTCCAATGCCGCATCCAATCTCTCTAAGACCTCCATAGAATTATTGTTATACATAAACAAACCACTATACAAATCAAAACTATCAGCAGTTGTATTCTCCATCAAATTCAATAACTTTTCATACCCTTTTGTGTTTATAGGAGTTGTCTCTGGTCCAAGTTTTTGTAACACTCTGCCTATGGTATGTGTAATAAATTGTGAGTCAGCAGCAAACTTGTCATGTTCAAAACAACTCATTTCTACCATCCTACAACCTTCTTTCTCAAAAATGTTTATGAAATTGTTGACCCTTTTAATCCTTGACTCTTCTTGGCCAATTCTAACTTTGTCAAACATAAATGGTAGTCCTTTCCAACCGTCTTTACCACTAGTTGGACCAAACATAGGATGAGTGCATAAAATGTCAAATTCTTGAGGTAGTGATTGAAGGAAAATATTTTTTGGAAATTCTTTGACTGATAGTACGTCTACGAAAAGTGTGTTACGTTTAAGCTTTTGGATGGGAAGGGAATGAATGACTCGTTCCAGGGAATTAATGGAAGTGCAAAGTAAGATAATGTCAGGATGTTGCTCACATAAGTCACTGGGATCTTTGAAGAAGTTGACATTAAGGGATTGTGCTACATGGGAATAGTCAGTACGAGAATGACCTAGTACAATGTGTCCTTGTTGAATGAAGGCCTTGGCAATGAATTGTCCAAAGTTGCCAAAGCCTATAATAGCTATTTTGAGCTTGTTGGAGTTGGAAAGGGGATGTGATGATGTGTTGGCTTCGATTTTCGAAAGACTCGGTGATTCTGAAAATTTGGGAAGTCTTGGAAAACTGTCATCAAGACTTGGAATTGAGACATAGTTATTGTTGCTGGTGGTAGTTGAGCCGTCAGTTTGGGCACATGAAGAGAAGAGTAGGCGGTGGTAAAGTCGAGGTGACGGTCGAGTTGAAATAGTTGAATGATGAAAACCATGGTGGTGGTTGTTGAAGAGTAGAGATGAAGATGATTGAGTTTGAATATTGTTAGATTGTATAGACGGAAGGGAAAACATGGTTTGATGTATATACAAATGTAATAGAAAGTGAAACTTATTCTTCTCTTCTGATACGATTGGAGGCCCGAAGGAGTAACTTTTCACCCTCTTGTTGGAGAAGGGCTATTGAATGAAAAAGTAACTTTTCAAGAAGCTAGAGGAGAAAGAATTAAAATAGCTTTCAACTAAAGACGTGGACAAAGAGCGAAAGAATTGGTGTGATGCAAAGTTAAGATGGACAGCTTAAGGGTTTATATAGGGATATTTGCTAATTGCTTACATAGGGTGGGAGAAAGGCGACAGACAAACTACAAATAAAAATTTAGTAAGTGCTAGTTAATTATTCAATAAAGTGGACTGGAATAGGAACTATTCAAAGCACTCGTAAGATAATTTGTCTTGAATTGAAATATATCTTTATTTTATTGAAGACATTGTTGACTTCAGAAGTCTTGGTCAATGATGTTGTTGGCTGTAGTTTGTTTATGTATAGCAAAAAAAATAGTACTATTATTAGCACGTGAAGCTATGTCGAATTGGAGGGCTGCTGATATATATATATTTTTTTTTTTACTTGCAAGTGGGTTCTCATGTGATATTCCTTGCAGGTTCCCAACCCATGAACATCTGCACATATACTAAGAAGTGTTGGATTATTTTAGCTTCACTTTATTCCTTTGCGGTTTGTATTAGTGATGCAGCCTTGCAAGTTTTATTAAAGTAATATGTGACAAAGTTTGGTAGTTTTGTGATTTGATAAATATTTTTGTAGGTAATGAAACTTTTTCCGCTTTGGGAGGCGAAAAAATAAAGAATCTATCTATAGCAAGGAATAGAAAAAACGATACTAACAACCTCTCTTTGGCAAAGGGCCTAAAATGCCCTTAAACTATGAGATTTGATACAAAAATGCTCTTCGTTTATGTTTACGCTCTAAAATGCCCCTCCTTCAACCTATTAGGCCTAAATTGTCCTTATTTTTTTTTAAAGAAAATGACATAAAGCACCTACTTAAGACTCTTTATTACAAAACATAGCGATAGTTTTCCTTATTTACAAAATATAACAACAAACTTACAAAATATAACGGATTTTCATTTTCCATACTTTTTTATTTTTTTATTTTTATTTCTTTTTAATTTTTTTCGCTCAAGGTCTAAAAAATTCACTCAAGCTTTTATGTATGAAAAATGTGTGAAACGTGTATATGTAAGCAAAATGTTTAATACAATTTTTATACACAAAATTTTGAGCGAACTTTTTAAGCCTCGAGCGAGATATACACATTTCATATACAAAATTTTGAGCCATTTTTTTAAGCCTTAAATATTGTATGAAAGTTGTAACAATGTTGTTGTTGTTGTAGTTGATTTAATTTTTCGGAAACATAACTTGAACTTTATACATGAAAGATGTGAGCGAAATTCTAACCCTCGAGCGAGATATACATATTTCATACCGTTTTCATACACAATTTTGAGCAAATTTTTTAAGGCTTGAACCAAAATATACACATTTGATACATTTTCATACACAAAAATTTTGAGCAAACTTTTTAAGCTTGGAGCGAGATATACACATTTCATATATTTTTCATATTTTGAACGATTTTTTTTTTAGCCATGAGCGGGAAAGATAAATTTTTATTTAAAAAAAAAAAAAAAAATTAAAAAAAAATTGGAGCGAAAATTATATATTTTGTAAGAATATATCTTTATGTTTTGTAAACTGAAAAGTTCCGTTATATTTTGTAAATACTTTTCTTATTATGTAGATATAGGTCAATCGCCCTACTTTTTAACCGAAGGGGCATTTTTGGCCCAATAGATGGACGGAGGGCAATATTGTACCAAATCCCATAGTTCAGGGGCATTTTAGGCCCTTTTCAGGGAAAAAATTATTTATTATGTGGCACGTTTTAATTGGTTAGATTTAAAATTAACCTAAACTAATTATATCCCAACACAAATTTCGGATCCCAACACAAATTCCGAATCTACCTAACCCGCCCCGACTTAAAATGGTGATTGTAGCAACATTTTAGGTAATTTCATACGTTTCAGAATTCATTAAAAAAGAAATTTGAGGAAAAAATCATTTTATATCAATATGAAAAATAAAAATAAAACACCTCTAACACTATCGACTAATAAAGGCATAAAAAATCAACTAATCAGAATCAATTGAAATTATTCTCAAGTTTGCTTCTAAGTTGAACAAAGAAGATTTTAGAGGTAATTTTATAACTTATTTAATAAACATAAACTTTACTAAATTCATAAACGTAACACAAAATTCGGATCCACCTAAACCACTAGCCAAGAATGATAAATTGATATAGGATGAGCGGTGGTTTTGGACATTCTTGGTTGTAGTGGCTCGATGGGCTGTTTGGATGCGATGTTATGGTGGTGGTTTTAATGAACGTTTTGGGTTGTTTCAATAGAGGAAAGGACGGTGGAGATTAATGGTGGCTCGCCGACGGGGACGGATGTTGCCATAGTCACCATTTTAAGTCGGGGCAGGTTGGGTGGATCCGGAATTTGTTTTTGGATATAATTAGTTTAGTTTAATTTTAAAACTAACCAATTAAAATGTGCCACGTAATAAATCAAAAAATTTAATTTTTTTTTCGGAAAAGGGCCTAAAATGCCCCTGAACTATAGGATTTGGTAAATATTGCCCTCCGTCCGTCTATTGAGCCAAAAATTCCCCTGCTGTTAAAAATAAGGGCAATTTAGGCCTAATAGGTTGACGACATGCATTTTAGAGCCCAAAGGTAAACATAGGGCATTTTTGTACCAAATTCCATAGTTCAAGGGCATTTTAGGCGCTTTATCGTTTTTTTTTTTTTTTTTTGGCCTTTACTCTTTTTTCCCTTCCCATTTATGTGTTATTTTAAAAAGGGCAAAGGGTCAAATATTCCCCTCTACTTTATTTTAATAGCTAACTTTACCCTCCGTTAGCGATAGTGTTCAAATAGATTGAAGACCCAACAGAGAAACTCCATTGACAGCCATTCTTTGGAGCTCGGAGCTTGAGTTCAAAATTTCGAGTTTTAATAGCTAACTTTACCCTCCGTTAGCGATAGTGTTTATATAGACCCCTGCTGTCAACAAACTTTACGCCCATAGCCTTATTTGGATGGAAAACCCCAAATCGATTTAAAAGATCCGATTTCAATTAAAATTACCCATTTCGAACGGATTCCCAATTAAACCCGACCCGCAACTCACCAAATTAAAACCCAAACTAGATTAAATCAAAAGACTCACCACCATAGTTAAGATTCTTTCATCCTTTTTTTAAAAAAAAAAAAAAAAAAAAACATGGATTGGCCTTAAACTTTAAAAAGAACAAGAGACAAAATCCTGAGGCATTATGAACGTTCAAGCTCTTAGTGTAAACCCAAAGTTGATTTCACAAAAAGGAGAACTACTGGATTCTAAAAGGTAAAATAAACACGATGCTAACATGAGCAGATCAATACAAGATCATTATGGGAAAATCAAGCAACAAGCTCCGAAAATTCAACCTCAATTTACAGTCGAAATTCTCCACTAATTTGCAATTGAAATTCACTCAAAAACCGCCTCAAATATTCTTCAAGAAACCCCAAATTTCATATATATACATTCCCCAAGACGTTCCCGATCCTTTGCAATAATGTCCACTCCAAACGCAGCTGGGTTGCGAAAACCCAGAATTTTGAACTCAAGCTCCGAGCTCCAGTAATGGCTGTCAACGGAGTTTTCTTGGCTGGTTCTTCGAGTTTTAAGTTACAATCCAGTAGCTACTACTCTTAAAAGCTCTTAACAGTGACTCCCAAAACTACTCACCAGCTAAACACCCCTGTTCTCTGTCGAAACAGAGCTAAAACACCATTATCCAAAGAGAAGAAAAATGGGTTGGGTTGTCTATATTTGGGGTTACATAAGTTATGTGCATGATTTTTGATCGAATGGGATTGTATTTGGGTGTTATTTTGTTCCGACGGGGGTCGGGTTAAAATCTAGTAAGTTTAGTGAAATTGGGTATTTCGATCAATTTGGGAGAATCCATCCAATCGAGGGGCAAATGTGAGTTTATTGACGGTAGTGATATATTTGAACACTATTGCTAACGGAAGACAAAATTAGCTAATAAAAGAAGTATAGGGTATATTGGGTCCTTTTCCCTTTAAAAAAAAAACCTCAAAAGTCACTCCCTTTTAAGTTTTTGAATTATGTTAAATATATCATGTTAATAACTTAAAATATAATTTCTTCATCTCTGGTACAATTTGAGGGCAGTCAATTTCCATCAAGATGTGGCTGGACTCTTCCCGTCAATCAAATACTTTAATAAAATCCACAAAATTCTCCTTTCATGGAGATTAAATACATCATAAGGAGGTCGAAATCATTCTATATTCGGGAATACACTAATAGCAGCCTTCGAATCACGGAAAAAAGTCGGAGAGAAGCACCAAGGGGGTTCCTGACCAAAGCCACAAACCATAAGGATGAACGAACAGTGTATTAATCCTCCACTATGGGTGTTCGCAGTTTGCTTAAAAACCTATCCAAACCAAATAAAAAACCAATATTTATTTGGATTTTAAATATTTAAAAATTGATAATATTTGGTTTTGGTTTGGTTTGATTTTGTTAAAAACAAACCGGAAAAAAAAAAAATTGAACCGAACAACTTATATACGCACTTTTTACAATTATATAAATACAAGATATTAATTTTTATAAACTTTTCGTGTACTTTGTATACTTTTTCATCAAAATTTTATTTAAAGAGAGAGAGAGATAGTATTGTTTGCTTTAAGCTCTGTTGTGGCAATTTTTTCGATAAAGGGACTATTTTTCGTTGGGTTCGTGTTGCAACAAGGCGAAATGTGCAAGAACTTGTGTAAAGTTTTTGTCCTGGTGAGACGATATGGGATTTTCCCAACTCAAATTGCTTCATCTTGTGGAAGTTGAGTTATCAAACGAGCATTTGACGAGTTGTTTATTCTCAAAATGCCTTCTCTTAGAAAAATTGATGTTGGGAGATTGTACTTTTGGGACTATGACTGTGCTTGATATTGCTTCGACGTCTCTCGTTTATGTGTCTGTAATAAACTATGTTAACAATGGCAAAATTTACAGTAATTGTGATGTCAAGATTTCTTGCCCGTATCTCAGGGTCTTGAAATATGGTGCTCCGATGGCAAAGGATATAATTATAGAGAATCTCTTCTCTATAGAAGTTGTTCACATCTTCTTTTTTTATGCAGGTTGCCCAATAGAGAAAATTGGCATGCTTGTGCGTAAGATGATCAAGAATGTTCCTTCTACATCAGCTTTGAAATTATGCATGAGTTTTATTTCTAGTGTGTATAGCGTATCTCATCAAGTAAGAAAGTTTCCGGTCTTGTTTTATAAGCTCAAGTCCTTAAAATTGACAGTAGGAATCGATGAAGCCTGGATGCAAGTCATGATGCTATTGCTCAAGCATTCTCTGAATTTGGAGGTTCTTAATTTGTTTTCTGATGAGAATTTTGGCTGGAATGAGAACTGGAAGCTGCATCACCTTAGTGAAAGCATTGAGTGCTTCGAATCTCATCTGAGGTTGATTCAGTTGGCTGGTTTCAAATATGAAGAAAATGAGATGGAGCTGCTAAGATTTTTCCTGAAGAATGCACAAGTATTGGAAAAAAGTATTGGAAAAACTGATAATCGTTTGGCCCAGCTATGCTGACATATCAGAAGAGGCATTAGAGTTGGTGTTAAAGTAACCTAGAACTTCTTCAAATGTTGTTGTGACATTTCTTGATGTCAACCCCAAATCAAAATCTCATTATCAGTACAATATAGTTTAAAGGGGGTTTTGATTGTTAGAAACTATATTTTTTTAAGACGACGTATGTTCTATCCTTTTAAAGATTTCTTCTCGTAAAAAATGTCGTCACACTCACGATGGATCCTTCAAAGGTCATTTGGTTGTTGACTAATATTATGCAGGTATTAGTAATGTATGAATCCGTTATGTTCTATTTTCTACCCTGCATAAGTAATACATAGAGTCCCTCATAACCTATACGTGTATTATGTATGTGAGATTGTGAACTCTTGACCAAAAATCATACTTGGTGTGTTGAATTTTAATACAAAACAACCAAAACGTTACCAAATGTGGTACTAGTTATGTTGGTTGTGATGCATGAATAACTCGCTGTCTAACCAGTAACTAAACGATCCCCAAGTATTTATCAGCTATTTACAATTAGCTAATGCAAACGGGCTCTAAATAACTCTACTCACCAAGACAACACAAGGAAGGAATCATTAGCACTTTTTTTGAATTACTTAAACATCTTTTCTCTACTAAAATTTGAATCCTAACCTTTAATAATTTCACCACTTCATTAACCGCTAAGTCGCAACTTAGGTGCATACATATAATGAGAAACTTGGGCAATTTAAGGAATGTTGTCAAATTGCTCAGGAATGAGCATATCAAGGAGAAAAATTAAGCCAAAAACTCATGACCTTTTGTCTTCTAGAATAGCATATGTAAATAGAATGATCCGATAGATACTCCAATAACAAATGAAACAACATGACTATTATTGATTGGAAGACAATCTTTTTTAATTTCTTTTCTGGGAACAAGTAAGCACACATCATATATTCTCCTATACAAAAACCAACTTGAACTCCCATTGAACTCTCGAGACAAACTCAGGCCAATGATGAAAACAAATTCAGTTCTTCAATTATAGTTTCAACCATTCCAGGCAAGGGCAAAGGCCCCAACAAAACCTAGAAGGATAGTAGTCTTTCATATAAACCTCTCTGTCATTTCCAATAATATAGAAACTGAAGGAGCGGTTACGATCAGTCATGGTCACGCGAGTCACCGGAACAACTGAAATAGTGTGGCGCTCGCATATGATCCTTGCAGTAGTAGGTATAGAAGGCCTCTCTGCAATTACTTCAGAAGAGAACCTGTTAAGGAAATACGAATCAGCAAAATAGGCTGGTGTGCACTGATAAGCTTGGTTATTGCACAACTGAACTCCCTTTGCTCTGTGAAACACGTCATCTGGAACAGAAGCTGCTCCACTTGTAGCGTTTACTTTCCGGGTTGAACGTGTCTTCCTACGAAAATAAGTCAATTTGCGCATTATATTAATCCATGCCCTCTACACCAGTACAAAAGAACCTACAAGATACCTCAAATCGTATTGGATAAGATAAGGTACTATTTGCTATAAGTCCTCGTCGTTCATGCTTCATGGCATACAGTTATGTCAAACTAGGCAAGTGATTTACAGACATCAGTTCTGGACTGAACTATTACGGATCCACCAAAGGATTAATTTTTTGCAACAAATTTTTCATTTCATGAAGGTATTTGGTGGGCTATTGTCCTTTAATTTCTCTAGACACGAGTACGACAAGGCGCATAGAACGAGGCTAGCTCAAGAAATAAAGTATGCCTTGTCATTCACAGGCAAAGCCACTAAACTTCTCTTAAAAGTTTCAGTAGTTTACACCGATTGATTAGTGCATTTCTATGAAGACAGAAAAAATTAGCTTATGTACACAGCATTTGTTAATATCCAAAGACTAGGTATTTTGTCCAAGTTAGACGTCAGTTGACAGCCCCATGATTTCCTTGATTTTAATATGCATGACAGAGTAAAAATGAATCAAAAGTAAAGATGGATTACCATCTAACAACAGCTACTTTCCGTGTCAAAAGAGAACCACCACCTTGGCATGTTTGGCATTTAACGAGGCCACGAGATTCACAAGTCGCACAAGGAATTTTCCCATTACCTTTACAATTCAAGCATCTGCATGAAAATAGGTTCTCAGTAAATCACTTGCAACAGTCACTAGCAAATAAATACTAATGAAAGCAGAATGCAATTTGGATGCTGAAAGAGTACAAGAGTGATAACTGACTCTTTCAACTCTTTCATCTATACTTAGTCGAGGCATTAAGAATAAACTTTGACCAGGAAATGCCAAAATTTAGTGCAACAGTTAACTATCAGTCAAAAGCTCACATTGTGTCAGATCCGTCCTTATGAGCAATTAAACCCCTTCCATTGCAAGTCGGACACTGGGCCTTTTGACCTTCCTTGTAAAACCCTGGCTCTTGATCTGCATTGCAAGTAGGACAAACTATATTTCCTCGACCATCACAACCTGTGAAGAAAATAAGCAAAAATCATGAAAGGGAAAGTGTTAAAAAATACATAGACAGTAGTACAACAGTAACTTAAGAAATAGAGGGTGATATGAAAGAATCAGGTATATTTTATTATACTTCTTTTAAGTGATTATTTTGTTATACTATTAACAAAGCAAAATGACTATCCACCAACCATGTCTATTACCTGAACATTTCTCAATAGTTTCTGAGTGAGGAATTCTCAGCCTTGACTCCTTGTAAGGTACAAATAAAACAGGAAACTCGGACCTTAAATCCAGCTCCCATATTCCCATTTCAGGCCCCTTGTCCTTTCCGCCAATGCTGCCACCGGAGTACAGCTCCTTCTCAATAATTGTCTCTCTCTCTTCCGAAAAAGTTTCTAGCGTCCCCACATAGACATTGCAGTCTTCAATTGCATGAATCTTCCAGGTCCGAGCTGGACGACTTCCCCAACAGCAGCGATGGCCAACATGATCTATAAGCAACTCTCGTACTTCTACTTCATCTAGCACTTGCCTGCCAAAAAATTTAGTTAATCAAGATGCTGTTGCAAAAACAACCATAAAGCAAAATTCAAGTAGCCAAAAAGGAACATATGCAAATCATCTTTATATTGTAACTCTTCAAAAATTGTATGTTCCTTGTTCTCATTACTTGTTTCAGAACACTAATTGGTGTCCTAAAGTCAGCAGAAGAGGAAATTAGTGCAACCATTAACGGTAATTATTTCAAATGCTCAATATGGCCTATGTAACCCAAGAAAGACCCGTGCTAAGAAGAATGCTGTGTAATTACCTCCGTAGATCACCGGTAGTTTCACCTGCATCTCCATAGTACCCACCCTGATAAACAAGCCCTTGCTCTGCAACAAGAGAGCATATCATTTATTCACTAACACGATGTTACAAATAAGACATAGTGAATATACTGCAGGGGATTCATATGCATACTCTAGAGAGTAATCTAATCGCAGTTGTGAGCTTTACCAAAGTAAACCAAAAAGGGCATAAACATTCTCTTTAGTAAGTAAAGGCATCAACATCGTATCATCCACTAAAATCAGACAGTAAATACTATCCAGATAGCTTTAATGTACTCAAAAAATTCATAAAAACCATGGCGTTGAAACTTGATGCAAGTTATAAGACCAGATATTTCTGGTGCTAATCAACATGCAACCATGATTAAGGAAACACCATTATATGGGTATGGGTTTATACAGAAGAAGGGAAAAAAGAAGGCTGTCCAGCCCATATTAAAGAAGATGTATTTAGCTCCATCTTGTAATACTAGTATCAGAAGCTCGTTACTCAAAGGTGAAGGTAGGATTATTACCCCTTCATTAATTCATTGAAAGCCCCAAAGCTAGAAAACAATTTGAAAGTGTTGTACATTTTAATAAAACCAAGAAAATCAAGTAAAATTGTAATAGCACAAGCTAAAAGCAAAGGTTAAGGACCTTTTTTCCCAGAAAAATTAAAAGGTCACTCTTTCTTCTTAGTCTTCAGAAAGAATGAGACCTTTTTAGTTATGCCCGATAACCACTCTGGCACGTCCACTTGGTTACAACATGTTTAAAACCATTAGCTCTGTGAGTACTTTTGGTAAGCCAAAATTTCATTTTAAAAAATTCAGTGAATATGAAATAAAATTGAGGTAGTATATAGAACTCAACATAGAATAAGCTGGGATTAAACGATGCCACTCTTTCCTTCTTAGTCTGTTCCAAAAGGAAAGGCACTCTCTTTAAATTTAAAAACTAGTTTAACTTTAAACTTCTAGCTTTAACCTTGGAAAACACTTATAGCCATAGAAGTGTCATGACATGTTTAAAACCACTAGCTCTAAAAGTACTATTGATATGCCAAAAGTTCTTTTTCTTGATAAAAATTCATGTTCAATCAAACACTACCATATGATATAAAATGGAGGTAGTATATAGAACTCAACATAGAATAAGCCGGAATGAAATTATGAGTCTGAGGGGAACTTACCATAATATTGTGGCTGAGGTTGGGATTGAGGAGAGCTGATTAAGGGGGCATGGAGAGAAGGAGAGTAGGGAACTGACATAGAAGCAGCAGACCGAATCTCATCGACACTGACTTCTGATCCAGCCAAGGAAGTCGTGGGTATCACAGAGCCCGCCCTTCCCACATACTCATACGAACCCCATCTCTCACTCCCTCTTTGACCTGTTTCGCTTGCTCCATTCCCTGCTTCTTAGAAATCACATGAATCCAAAATTAAGCTATGCAAAAAGGGAAAAGCACGAAAAGGGTATACGAATTGACAAAAAGATTAGCTTTAAACAATTAAGGTATGCAAAAAGGGAAAAGCAAGAAAAGGGTATAAGAATTGAGGAAAGAAATATTCAAGCTTTAAGCAAGTAAGGTATGCAAAAAGGGCAAAGTAAGAAAAGGGTTAAAACACTCGCAGAAAAGATTCAATCTTTAAGCAATGAAGCTATGCAAAATGTAACTAGCAGTAAAAGGGCATCTGAGTGATCGAACTTACGGATGGCTCATGCTTAATTTTTAAGAAATTATCTTCTTCAAAGAGCCAAAGTTGTTCATGTTTTGGTCTTTACGAATGTGTTCATTTCTCAGCATAGGAATTTTACAGAAAAGATTCAAGCTTTAAGCAATGAAGCTATGCAAAATTGTTAAAACAAGAAAAGGGCATAAAAATCAACAGAAAAGGTTCAAGATATAAGCAACTAAGCTATGCACAACAGGAAAAGCAATAAAGGGCATACAAATTAACAGGAAAGGTTCAATTTAAGCGATAGCTATACAAAATCAGAAAGCAATAAAAGGGTATAAATATTTTACAAAAAAGATTCAAGCTTCAAGCAATTATGGTATGCATAAAGGCCAAAGCAAGAAAAGGGTTTAAGAATTTATCAGAAAAGCTTCAAGCTTTAAGGAATAAAGCTATGCAAAATGGCAATCAGGCATAAATATTGACAGAAAACATTAAAGGTCTAAGCAATTAAACTAGCCAAAAGCAAGAAAGGGTACAAAGATTAACAGAAAAGCTTCAAGCTTTAAGCAATTAAGATATCAAAATAGGAAAATCAAGCAAAGGGTATAGAAACTGGCATAAAAGATTCAAGCTTTAAGCAATTTAGCTAATACAAAATTGGAAAAATTGTTAAAGCAATAAAGGGTATGCAAATTAACAGGAAAGGTTCAATCTTTAAGCAATTTAGCTATATATAAAATGGGAAAATTGTTAAAGAAAGAAAAGGGTATATAAACTAACATAATAGATTCAAGCTTTAATTATTAATGATGATGGAAAAAGACTAACCTGTCAACAGTGGCTGCTCCATAGTTCCTAATGAATTTAAAGCACAGTGAGTGAAGGATCACACCTCAAATTGTCAATATTACCATTACTTTCAGATGATGTATATTACTATATAGACCAATTTGCCTTAATCAAGAAGAAATTAGATGGTCAAGTACTGTAAGATATGTAGGAGATTTAATTTATCTTTTCACACGCCATTTGTTGTGGGGTCTACAGCTTTGCTGGCACAAGGTGGAGGGACTTGGAAAACGGGGCATAAGAGTGATTTTCTCACGTTTGTCACAGTGACACCCCAATTTTCACATACTTCACGCAGCTATACTTATTATAAATAGGAGAAGTGGATTTGTAGGCCACTTTAAAAAAATGCTTTTAGTTTTACGCTTTGTTTACATGAGAATTTTATTTTTATAGATAAGAGATTTGAAAATACTTTTTTCGTTTCAATTTAAGTGTTTTAACTTGATCGAACGCGAAGTTTAAAAAATAAAGGAAGATTCTTTTAATCTTGTGGTCTTAAATTAAAGATATATGTAGTCCTTTAAATCTTATGATTCTAAACTTGTCATATAAAATATTAGAATTGAAAAACTTACTAACTCTTTTTGCGACAGACTAAAAAAATAATAATAAGACACTTAAATTGAGACGGACGAGTAACACATAAAAGATCTAAAAAGGTGATTTTGTTCCATTTAAATTACAAATGGACAAGAAATCTCATTTCCTCTTATAAAGGGTTTTGGTAGTTGGCACCGGTCAATTCATTTTTGTAGCCTTTAAATTTATTTTCCAAAAAGGGTCAAAGATAGTTCTAATATATTGGAAATAGTTTAAATTTACTCTTCTTCTAGACGTAAATCTCAACCCCAATTGGAACACGTCTCCAATTTTATGGCACATTGAGGTAGTCCTAGGCAGTGAGGAGAGTTGTAGTGAGCGAAAGTTGGGCGCCGCAGCACGCGATTCCTTTAGTACGTTTTTATTTCTGGAGAAAGGGGTGGGGGCGATGAAATTTTATTGAATTTAAATTTGCAAGGAATTAGGATTATATTAAATTCAAGAAATATTAGTCCAGATAAATATTGTGAATTATATAATTAAATTTATTATTTCTATCCAACAAATAAATTTAATTAAGAAAAAGAATACAAATGTCCACTGCACACAAAATAATTATCGTGCCATACTCCTTTATTTTCATACCCTAAAACTGTTATCCTTACTAGCCAGTGTTGCTTTTGTAGGTTGTTGCCTCTTTTTTATTTTATTTTTTATGTATCTACTTCTTATCTTCTTTTATTTTTCTCATTTTATTTCTTTATTTTTTCTTTTTTCTCCTTTTTGTTCATTTATTTTTCTCAAATCATATTATTCTTTATTTTATTTTTTACCGTAATTTGATTCCATATTTAATTCTAACTTCTTTCTTTTCGTTCTTTTTCTATTTTCTTTCTCTTTTTATTTCTTTATTTCTTATTCTTTTTCAATTTCATTTAAATTTTTTTTTCTCCATAATCTAATTTTATTCACTTTTTTCTGCTTCTTTTAGTTTATTTCTTATAATTTAATTTCATTCACTTTTTTTATTCTTCTTTTTTTAATTTCTGGTGATTTTTATTCACTTTTTTTTCCTTTTCTAATTTTATTCTTTTCAAATTTTTTTTTCATAATCTAATTCTATACAAGTTTTGGCTCCTTTAATTTTATTCTTTTTTTTTATATGAGCAAAAATATAACGGATATAGTATATATATATATATATATCACAAAACACTTATTCTAGCATAGTATACCAAATCAGTAGCAATTAAGTATATTATTGCAGTATACTACGATACCCACATGGTATATCATATGCTGACAGAGTATCATAGAAGATTGGTTCATTCCTTCAAAATAAATACTATTCAATCCTCTATGATACCTACGTAATATATCATATACTGACAGGGTATCATAGATGACGAATTTATTCCTTCAAAAAAGTACTACTCAGTTCTCTATGATGGCCACATTGTATATATCATATACTGACAAGGTATTATAAAAGACTTGTTTATTCCTTCAAAAGAACATACTCCTCGGTCATATATGATACTTACATGGTATATATCATATATTGATAGAACATCGTAGATGACTTGTTTATTCCTTCGGAAAAGAGTTCAGTTCTCTATGATACCGATCTGGTATATATCATATACTGACGGAGTATCAACGCAACTTAACCTTCTATGATACGTACATGGTATATATCATATATTAACAACGTATCATAGAGACTGAGTCATTCCTTAAACAATAAATACAACACTTCTTGATCCTCTATGATACACAAATGGTATATGTTATATAGTGACAGGATATCATAAAGGGCTGATTCATTCCTTAGAAAAACTTCTCAGTACTTTATGATTAAGGCTGCTTATCGGGCGGATAATTACGCTTAACAGTTTAGCTTTTCGGTTATCGGCTTTTAAATGTAATAATCTGCTAGCCAATCGATAAGATACCAGTTGGTTCGGTATCGGAATAGAACTTTTCGAGCGATGTATCGGCTAAATCTAAGAGAATAAAAATTAAAACTCACAACATTTAGTTCATCTTCCACATGCAATTATCAAAATTATAGCCTCCATATCAATATGCCATTGGTATGCAGATATGGAGTATTATCTTTTAGGTATTTATCAGATAGTTTGTGAGCATGTTTGCAGCGATTTGAGTACTGTTTAAAAACCATGGAAATACAATTCTTGAAAGAAGAAGGCAATAGACTGATATGGGGGTGAGCGAGCGCTGAGGCGTTCTTTTTTAATTTCACGTGCAGGTCATGTATTACTCTTGGTTTTTAGCCACTAAGGAATTTTTTTTTTTTTTAAAGACTAAAAGTGCTCAACTTTTGCAAATATAAGGGACAAATAGCGTTCAGGGTTACACTTGGAGGAAAATTTGGGCAAAAATTTATAGATACTTTATATATACCTAGGGGTAAAATTATAAATAGAATAATTCTTAACGGATTAACGGTTACCCGATAAGAAAATTGAGTAATCCGTCCCTCCACCGATAAACGGTTAACTATAGAATTTTAATCCGTCCACCAACCGTAAATCCGATAACCCAATACTTATAAGCCAATTTTGTCATTAGATTATCAATTACGGTTCGATTTTGAACAACCCTATTTATGATACCTACATACTAGTGTATATGATATACTGACAGGCAGAGGCGAATCTAGGATTTCAAGAGGATGGGTTCACCATTAGCTATGGGTTTTTTTTATTTCTTTTGCCTTTGGTTCGTTGCGGATTAGCGCCTATGGAGTTTTTTGTTTTTTTTTGCCTTTTGGGACTTGGGTAATTAAAAATAAAGCGAAAAAAAGTCACTAGATGTAGTAAAAAGAAACACGTGTGCATGAGCTCGGGTTCGATCCCGAGACTTTGAGGAAATAAACACAGCCCCAAACCAGTGCTCCAATCATCCTGATTTGACCATGTGTTCCTTCATTCAGTATTAGATATGTTTTCAGAATTATACACATAATATATCAAGTTTAGTGAAGTGATCATGTGCTCACTTGACCCAAACTTTATATGTAAATTCGCCTCTGCTGACAAGGTATCATAAAAGACGGGTTAATTCCTTCAAAAAAAAAAATTATAATAAGAAACTACAACAAATAGAGTTTAAGTTTATTTTGATATTTTAATTTTTATATCATTTTATCAAGTTAATTTTTATTAGTAAATAGAGTCATATTTTTATATATAAATTTTGTTTTCATTTCCGAAAGAGAAAAAAAAAAATTAAAATATATTTTCTATTCATTTAAGTTTTTATAAATAAGCTAGTGACTTTAGTATTTTTTTCAATTACTTCTTTTGTAGTCTAATTATTTAATTTTTCTATAATATTATTAGACTAAAAGTAATTGGCTAATACTTTTATCTTTGTATTTTATTTATATTTTGAAACATAAAACAAAAAGATCAAAAAAAAAAAAAAAAAAAACATAGAAATTAAAAACACTATGCGCACACACAAGCACGTTGTGCAAGATCATGGTGAATACAAAGCACTGCTTTTGTTTACACGCGTCGGGTAATTATTTTGTACCCTATGGGAATTTGGTGTAAGTAGTTTATGGAGGGGCATTTTCGTGTAAATAATTTACCTATAGTGCGCATTTTGTGTTGTTTTTTCAATTAATTAATGATCTAATTTGGTTGGGCTAGTCCATTGGTTTGAGCTACAAATGATGAGCCCATTTTGCCAAGTCCAAAATGTCATCTTATTCTACAGGTCCAGTAAGGTGCCACGTGTCAAATAACATAGTCCGCCAAGTCAAATAAAAGAGATAATAGGATCATGCCACATGTCAAAATGACATAGCATGTCTAGTCAAATAAAAAGTCAATGAAAATGAGTCACGTGTACAAATGACATGTTCTGACCAATCAAATATTTTCATTTCAATTTTAATTTGATTGGTCGACAGAATTTGTGATCTCATCACAACTCCTTCCATCCTATAACTATATATAGGGGTCTTCATAAAGAGACATCGGGATTCAAACAAGAAGCCAGAGGGAGCTCATGGATCAAACACTACAAGTTTTCTACAAGCTGCAACTATTCAAGCATTCCTCTACAAGTTTCAAATAACCGAAGATTAAGAACTAAGGCAAATCAAATACCAAGGCGTTCAAGATCAAATTCACTTGTTCGTGGCGGCCATCAAAGGATTCATAGAGATTGTATCACTCACTATATTGAAATCAAATACTATGATTGTTGCGATATTTTCCTTTCTGGATTATTATTTTCTTGACGCGAATCTTAAGATTATATTTTCACATTACTCTTACTATCTTGTGTAGATAGATAGAATCTTCAATGAGCGTAAACAAGCAACCTAACTGAGAAAAGGAGCAGCGTTGAAGCTTGAGAGTACTACTCCTCTTTAAAACTCACTTCTTATATGCTCGTCCATCCATCGGGATAGGAGAAAAAGAAGATCTCAACTAGGAGTCAGTTTGAGAGAGGAGAACGACCCCAACCTCCTGGTGATCGTAAGGTAAGATTTTTACAACATTTTAATTATTAACGCCTTCCTAATTCAAGTTTTAACGCTAAAACTCGTGAATCTCTAAAGATTTTCGTTAAATCTCCAAGAACACTCATCAATTTGTAAAAAAAAGGTAAGTTCTTCATTCTTTCTTCCACTATGATGATGGAATGAATATGAAATAGAAATGTATTAACGGGTAGGGCACACCACTAAATCAGTGATTCAACAATACATTAAAAGTTATGGAAGTCTTCTTGTTTATTAAATTCCATAAATATTTTTGCGAACTGTAAGTTACAATATTGTAGATTCTAAATAAGGAGGTAAGATTGATAGATGTCCTCCTCCACTCTTTATAATCTACATGTTTTGTGTATGAAAAAGGTGGGGTTAGACCAAATCCTCCACATCAAAGACAAATGTTCGAGATGTTGCCTTAAATTAATCAAAAGAAAATAGCACATTAAAAATGAGTGTTTTAAAGCTAAAGTTAATACAGAAGAATGAGGTGAACCATGAAATTAGAAGAGGGATGTTGATTAATTATTGATTTCAATGGCTTCATTAACCTAAATAAATGTTGTGGGTTGAATTATTGGAGAAAGACTAAGTGATTGATGTTGAAAAAAAGAATTAAAGTATTTATTGCCAATGACGAACTTCAATTGGATATTGTTGGGTTCCTAATAATGTGAACCAATATTGTTAATATAGATTATTTTGGAGTATACTTTTGTTTGGGAGAAGATATTGAGGTGAGTCAGTATGTTAGATGTACCTTCATTTTAAAGTCCTTTTTCACTAATTTGATGTTGTTAATGTGTTAGACTAAATGCTTGAAAAGTATTAATGTGTGTCCAGTTGAAACGGATGAGGATGCATTTTCCAAAAATGTTTTAAATATTCAAGTGATATGATAAACGTTTACATGATTTCATGGAAATTATTTAAGTTTTATCATAACTTTCATGAGTCATTTAAACACTTAGTTTATGTCTTCATGCAAAGAATGTTATGGTAAGTTATAAGTCAGGAAAATTGAGAGTTGAGGTCGAAGTTTTCTTGACTGTAAATTTTACCAGTATAGATAATTATTTTCTAAACAATAATGAAAATACAAGTACAAAAACAAGACAATATCCAATGAGGTTTAGCCAATTAATCTTAGTTCGCTTGAATTTTTCTTGCTAATTATGTTTATACTTACGTATAATTGGGGTTTTAAATTTCACTGAACCTTAATGATAGTGCATATTCTTCTTTCTTTGGTTTCATATGTCCACTTGTTCATAATTAATTTATTTGTCTTTCCTTTTTTACCCTTTCTTTTTGTCCTGATAGAGCTTTACCTTACTCTGCTCATTTTTGTTGACCGTGTTCTTTAATTTCTTCAGGGATTTTTTTTGATCAATTATGCCCATATGGGCTTTTTATTAATTTCAGAAAAATAATGTTCAAAAGCCCAACCCAAAACCGGGTCGGCCCAAAATAAAACAAAATAAAGAAAACAAAGCAACAGAAAAACAAATATCAAATGTGACTTTCCTAAAAGAAACCCTAAAAAATCGGGGCTTCATCTCTTTCTTTCTCCGCCTTTTGTCTTTGTCCCTTCGCCGCCGTGGTGCGAAGGTGATGAATTCCTTTCGATTCGCATCTCCGGTTGTGGAATCATCTTCGCTTGTTGGCTCTTCTCCAGGTAAAACCAGCTTCAATTAGCCGATCTAAACCTCGATGTTGAGCTTGTGCAATTTTGAGTTGAGTGTGTGTGTCCGTTTGAAGACCAGAAACTTCCCTCTCAAATTCTCGGTGAGTGGCTCTGCTTTCATCTTTGGTTTTATTCCTTTCGTTGTATATTTGAAATCCTTCTCTTTGAAATCTGTATGACCGAGTTGGTGTTTGTTGAGCTTGGTTTTCGCATCAAATTCATGTGTCGATGTTGGATTGAAGATGTGTTCTTGAAAGGTAAATTACACCTCCCAAATCTTTTCTGTTGTTCCTGTAACTTCTCCATTGCCTTGATGTTATGACTTGTATTTTTTTCTAATGGTGGTTTGGCTGTATGTATACGTTACACTCTTTGTTAACTTTAAAGCAAATAAAGTTGATCTCTGCCTATTTGAATGAGCACCATACGATGCTAATACCAAAAATAGACTTTCAACCCTCACCTTACTTGATCAAAGTTAACCTTAAGAAAGTACGTATATGCTTTTCTGTGTTTCTTCCCCCTTTGTTCTTTGCGGTTGCAATTTAAATTTCTTGCCTTTTTTTTTTTTGTACTTTTGTTGCTTTTGCTTTTGTTTTCGATACTTAAAAATATACGCAAAAGGAACAAACGCAGTTAGAATAAAACTCCTCGGGTATACTACGATGTAGAAAACTCTCCTACTTGTGACTCTCTCCCATCTTTAGCACCTCCCGATTCTCAAGTACGGTATCGACTCTTGTCACTATTCAAAATTCTTCTCATATGTGTTTTTAAATCCGAAAATTCCGAGATTGAAAAGACCCGTGATCTAAAGCATAATTTGCTAGTGCATCGACCAATTTGTTTGCCTCCTCAACGTGTGAGTAAACGGTACATTCATATGCCTACTCGGTTCGTAATCTCTTCCACCCACCCGGCAATGTTCCATGGTGGTTTCCAACCATTAGCCAAGATTTTTACGCACCATTTCGAATCGAGTTTGAATGATTATATTCGAAAATCTTTGCTTTTGGTATATTTCAAAGCCTCTTGAATTGCAACAATCTAAACTTCCGTATTAGTAGCAAAACCAATGTCCTCAGCTTGTGCATGAATTAGGTTTCCTTCAGAATCCCTTAGACAGAACCCATATGCACTTCTTCCAGGGTTACCCCTTGATGCCCCATCAGTGTTACAAACACACCACCCTAGTGGTGGTAATTGCCAAATCACTTTAGTAACTTTTAGCTTAGCTCTTCCAGATTCCATCGTTTGAATCAGGTCACTCCATTTGTTAGGTAAATCCCTAAATGAGGGATTTCTAATTTGAACTAGCCTTTGAATAGTTGAATACACCTGATATATGACTTTGCATCCAATACTTCTTTGCCCATGTTTGATTCCATTCCTTCTCTTCCATAATTCCCATAGAATAATTGATGGAACTGCTTGATATATCTGCTTCAACCTATCAGTTACTGGTGCTTGCCACCACTTCAGTATTAAATGTTGCAGATGTAAACCTTCCATATTAATGCCAGCCCTGAGACAAAAATATGACCATGTCCCTTTAGCAGTATCAGATGAGAGAAAAAGATGATGTATTGTTTCTTCCTTAGGGTTTGAACAACACCAGCATCTAGATACCATATTAAAATTCATTTTCTTCAATACATCATCCAAAGGTAATTTGTACTTCCAGCATCTCCACAAAAAGAAGGATATTTTGAAAGGTAGACCTCTCACCCACATGCATTTATATCTGTCCAATTCCTGTCCCCTTAATCTGATAAACTCCCAGGCTGATTTTACAGAAAAGCCCCCCTTTGAATCCAACAACCACCATGGTTTATCAGTTCCCCTTGGCTCCCTAGGTGGTCTGATTTTGGTTGTTATATGCTCTACCACCTCATCAGTCAAAACTTCATTCAGCCTTGCAATATTCCAGTTACCCTGAGTTACAAATTCATGAACATTCTGAATTCTATCATCATATCTGTCTTCAGAGATCACATAATAAAGAGCCCCTAAACCAGTCCAATTATCAAACCAAAACTGAGAGTCCCCCATCTGAACCTGCCACCAAATTTGATGCTCTATCAATTCCCGGACCTCCAACATCTTTTTCCAAGTTTGGGTTCCATACTTCCATTGCACAATCACAAAGACATTTTCTTTTTCAAAGAGTACTTATTAGTTATGAAAGCACTCCAAAGAGAAGGTTTAGTTCTGAAATTCCACCATAATTTGCAGAATAAGGCAAGTGACACATCATGAAGTGATCTAAATCCCAGACCCCCTTCTGAATGAGGTATACACAATTGATTCCATGAAACCCAATGTCTGCTTCTACCACCAATAGTATTACTCCAGAAAAATTGTGCAAACATCTTATGCATTTGATTAATCACCCCACTTGGTGGATTAACTGCCGAAAGCAGATGTACTGGCATACTCTGAAGAACATGCTTTATAAGAATTGCCCTTCCACCAAAGGACAACATCTTACCCTTCCATCCCTGCAGTCTGTTCATAATCTTGATGAGCAAAGCATTGAAGAATTCCTTCTTTCTTCTGCAATGATATATAGGACATCCCAGATATACAAAAGGAAATTCTTTCCTATTGATACCAGTTACTATCTCCACAGTAATGCTAATGTCCCCAGGAACATTTTTATGCATATAAACTGAGCTTTTCTCCATATTTATCTTCTGACCAGAAGTTTTTTCATATTTCTTCAAAATCTCCATTATCAGCTGTAGAGAAATGACATTTGCTGATGTAAAAATGATCATATCATCAGCATATGCAAGATGATTCACCTTAGGACTCCACTTGGGCATTCCAAAACCTTTAAAATGAGGTTTCTGATGCAAAACATTTAGGTTCCTAGAAAGAACCTCTGCTGTTAGGATAAAAAGAGTAGGGGATAGAGGGTCCCCTTGTTTTACTCCCCTGGAAGATCGGAAGAAACCATGTTGTTGACCATTGACCAAAATAGAATACCAGTTATTGCTTATGATCCTAAAGACCATATCCACTAATAACTCTGAAAAACCCAACTTTCTGAGGACTTTGGTTAGAAACAACCAAGAAACCCTATCATATGCCTTAGCCATATCCAGCTTCATTACCACATTTGCCTCCTTAGATCTCAATCTGATGTCTGAAATAATCTCTTGTGTTAAGAGAACATTTTCCACAATACTCCTGCCCTTGACAAAACCAGCCTGATTCAAAGAAATTATATCCTCTAGCTTATCCACCAATCTCTCATGAATCAGCCTTGAAAAAATTTTATTCACAAAATTGCTCAAACTAATAGGTCTCATATCAGAGAAGGTATTGATGACATTCTTCTTTGGTAATAAGACCAAATTAGTGTGAGTAACAAATTTAGGCAAATCAGCCCCACAAAAGAAAGATTTTAGCATATTAGTAACATCATCACCAATAATTTCCCAGCATGTTTGATAAAATAGTCCAGTAAAACCATCGGGTCCCCCTGCACTCTCTCCATTTAGTTTAAACACCACTTCTTTAACTTCCTCACTAGTTGGCATTGCTTCAATCCACCTGTTATCTTCCTCAGAAATCAGTCTTGGCAGGTGTGTTAGTATATCAAAATCAGTTGGGTCATCTTCTTTAGTGAATTGATCCACATAGAATCTAGTGGCTTCATTAGCAACTCCATCAGAATCTTCTATCCAGTTCCCATCAGGCCCCTGAATTCTGTTTAGTTTCAGCCTCTTTCTTCTCCCCTGCACATAGGCATGAAAAAACCTAGTATTTCTATCCCCGTCCTTAAACCATTGCATTCCTGCTTTCTGCTTCCAAAATTCCTCTTCCAAATGTAAGTATCTATTCAGATCAGCTTGCACCTTCTGTAACCTTTCCCTATTTGAAGGTGAAGGTTGTGTTTCAAATAGATTTTCATGAACCTTAATCACTTCCTCCAAGGCTTCTATTTCTTGAAAAATATTGCCAAAAGTGCTTTTACTCCACTGAACCAAAGCAGCCTTCACCTTTTTCAATTTATGATGAAAAAGTATGAAAGGATTTGCCATGAAGTCAGCTGACCAATGCTCCTTAACCGTCTCCATAAAACTCTCATGCTTAACCCAAAAATTTAGGAATTTAAAAGGCTTCTTGATAGGGGTAACTTCACCAGAATATGAAATTAATAATGGAGCATGATCAGACCCATTCCTGATCAGATGAGTAATTTTTATACCATTGAATTTAGTCTGAAAAACCTGATTACCCAAGCATCTATCCAGCCTTTTGAAAATACAGTCTTCTCCACTTTGACCATTCCACCAAGTGTATTTACTACCATTAAAACCCAAATCTGTAACTCCACAATTCTGAATACAACCTCTAAAATCTTGAATTTCATTGATGGTGACAGGTAATCCACCATATTTTTCCTCCTCATCAGTGATAGTATTAAAATCTCCCCCTATCAACCATGGCACATCCATGTTTACAGCTACATCTTCTAAAGAGTCCCAAAGTTCCATTCTTTCAGCCTGTGAACATTTTGCATATACTAACGAAATCACCATTTCATCCTGAATTCCTCTGAAGGATAGTTTAATTGCCAAGTGTTGTGGGTGATCCACTAACACTTGACAATCAAACATTTCATCCACAAAAGCCCAAATTTTCCCTGAATTGTTTACTAAAGCATGCTGCAATCCAATTCTCCTCCTGTATTCCTCCAGTTTGTCAGATGCTTGAAAAGGTTCCATTAATTCTATGAAACCAAACTGATACTTCTGATGCATTTTGATTATCCTTGTAAAAGACTCCATTGTATTAACTGATCTGATATTCCATATGATTGCGTTCATCATGGATTACCGATCTGCTAACTTTGTCTTCTAGTATGAACACCACTACTAGGTGGTGCACTTGTGTCTGATCGCTTTTCTTCTTTGCTTTACCCCCCACCTTTTTCAAACATCTTAGGTGAGAGATCACCAAATCTCTACTTCGCTTTTATGTTTTGATCAATTGAATGCACATCCAGGTCTTTAGCTCCACTCTTCAGATTGTTGTTGGCTTTGGATTCCCCAACTAAAGTTACCTGTCCCTTGTCTTTGCTAATAGCCTCAGTCATGTCGTGGTTCTCCTGTTGAATGCTCACTTCTTGAAATTGGTAAACTAATACTTCATCCCCATTATTTGTTGAGTTACCTTCATCTGGTATGATTTCTTGTTGTTGCCTTACTGCTCCATCAAAATCTTCTAGAGTGTCAGTTCCTTGAAAATTTTCTGCTATAGTCACTTTATCTTCACCTGGTGGATCTGATGATGTGTTCAGAATTAGCTGCTTTGCTGTTTTTGTAATATTACTTGAATCACTGCCCTCAACTTGTGTGCTTGGACTATTGCTTTTGCTCGAGCTTTGTTCTCACTTGTTTTGTCCCCTACTTGGGCTGTTCTCCCTTTCTTTTATTGGCCAGGATGGTGATGCTTCTTGAAACCCTGCAAGATTGTTCTTTTTAAACTTGATGGTTATGTTTTCCACTGATGGTTTGCTGCTCCCCTTCTCATTGATTATATTTTGGCTCTTTGCTGTATTTGCCTCTGTTTGTTCGTCCTTGTTGACATTACTACTTGCTGCCTCCCTTGGTTGTGCTACCTGCTTTTCATTAATGCTTTGCACAGCATTAACATGGCTTTCTTTTTCTTTTACATCATGTTGTTCATTTACCTCAGTCAGCATCTTAGCATTTTCATCACTCTCCAGTATTGCAAAAGCATTTTGAATCTTCACTTCATTATGTTGTTGCTGACTATTTTGTCCAAACTCTCCCAGTATAATTCCGCTTTTATCTTTTATGTACTTATTTCTTCTTCTTTGCATCCATTCTTGCCTTCCTTGGATATTTTTTCCATTTTTGCCAGTGGTAAACTGATTTCTCTGGTTGGCCTCTGCTTTTTGGTTTGCATTTCTTTCTTCTTCATTGATCTTTCTAAGTTCCTCTCTGTATTGCTTCTCAATTCGGGGTGCAAAGCTCTACATTCAATTTATATGGCCTTGCAACTTGCAATATTTGCAATATTTTGGTAAGTAATCATATTGAATAGTAATCCATTTAGATTGTACTTGCCCAGTGACTTCATCCTCTTCTGATATGTGAATCCTCTTTGGATGTTCAACTACTAAATCTATCTCCACTTTTACTTTTGCGCAGCTAGGCCTAGTTCTGTTAGCAGTTGCCATATCCAGTGTCAAGGGTTTGCCGACTGCTGAAGCTAAAGAGAAAACTGCTTCCTTTGCAAAGAAATTGGGAGGTAATTACGGGAACCGATCCGATCTGGCAATGGATGTTTCTTCATCGAGCTTGAACCAAGGATTCCAAATGAGAGGCCTCGTACGACATTATCTTGATTGTACTTTGATGTAGTATGCGGGAGTAGATAGTAATTTAACATAGTCCTCGAATAAAGATAGCCTAATCGTATATGTCTATCTTGAAGTGTTCGATTGTATTTTTACCCTTAATTGAACATTGCTCTGGGATCGCAGTTCTCAACTCCTTGATGTCAATAATGTCATAAGAGAATTTACCTATAACTGCATATTGTAACTCTTCTTGAAGTATCAATTGCTTTACCTCTGATGATTTCCACGACACACGTGTATAAAATTTGATATATACGACGGGTTTTGGTGGTACTTACTTGTTTAACGATTATGTTACGGTGGCTTAAAGAAAGCAGCATAGTTTGTGTTTGTAGGTATAATCGGCTTGGGAAGCGTGTCATTGGTATTTGTTGTGTTTGTAGGCAAACTAGGAATGGTACCAGATTTTGTAGAAGATGAAGGTATAGTGGTGTTAATATGATTGAAAACGGGAATTGTTGTATTTTGTGGTGGTGATGTAAGTGGCAACCCGGAGGTCGCCTTGCACGGCGGATTATATCGACGGCTGGTATGATTAAGTGTAAAAATGATTAGGGTTTTACTTTGAGGAGAGAGAAGAGAGCCTCTTATCTGTTACATATTAAGTTGACTCATAAAAACTCTCTTCAGGGATATAATACCTAATAACTATTTTTTTCTTCAATTCAATACCGATTGATTTATGACCTTTCTTGTAGTTTTATATTAACTAAATCATTGATTTCAAGCGAGCGAACACCATACAGAAGAAAGATTCGACTAAAAAGAAGTTATTTTTTTAGTTCTTTGACTATTTCCTCGATTAGCTAAGTGCACCTCGACTAATTTCACGGGATACCTGCTATATCCCAACCAACACATGTACCACATAACTCTATCCATAAAGGTTTCATTCTTGATGAAATTGCACGGTTTGCCCTTCAAATGGGTTAGTCCTTAATTTGGCCCTTTGCAATCGAACTCATGTCTAGCTGGGTATAAGTTCTTTAAGGGTGTGACCAATAACTTGTGAAAATTATGACGCGAAAAAATATACTTATATAACATTTTTGTGACATTTACTGAATTTGATTTTTAATTACAGTAACTATAATCAAACAAGCAACTGTATTTCTGTCGATTCTCCAAGAACGGATCAACCAATTCGACCTTGTCATGGTGGATGTCAACATACTGAAATGGACTGCTTTGAGTTCATCAAGTCCACTCAACTCATCAAAGACATACCAATTTTTTGTAAGATCATTTTCTCAAAATCTTAATTATTGTATGTTATTCAGTGTGCATTAGTGTGTTACCATCATAAATGATTATTGAATTGAACTAAATTAAATTAAATTAACTGAACTAACCTATTATAAAGGAAAAGTCGAGTTCTTTACATTTTGCACCCCTAATGTATGCTCTCTTTTGTGATTTGCACTCAATCTCATTATTTAATAATCAACACCCTAATCTTTTAAATTCTTTTCAAAATAATAAAATCACTCTTTCTTGAATTATGCATGAAGGCAACGCCGGAAATTTTTTGTGACTCTACTGTTCTAGTGGGTTAAGTTAAATTTCCTTAGTGGGACAAAAATAATTTGTGACTTTACAATTTGCTATTATAGTAGGTGAAGTTCAGTTATGTTAATGTCACAAAAATAGTTGCCTGACTTTACTGTTATAATGGATAAAATTCAATGATAATACGTGAATGTACTCGATTTAAACTTAAACTTTGACTGAATTTTATTAGGTAAATTTATGATACTTAGAAGAAAAAAAAATTAGACTTCTAACATATAGTTTCTAAACTCATAAGTATTACATGTAGTATCTATGTTTAAATATGTTCCTTTCAGAACGGATGTATTTATCAACATCCCTTCTTCACTCAAGAAGTTCGGATTCCTCACTTGCTTTCGTTTCCGAATTTTTATTTTTGGTTTTGTGATATTTCCAATGGTAAAGAGGGAAATGGTGGAAGTATTAATGGTAGAAGGGGCATGTTTCATTTTTATGAAGCCCATTCCAGTAGAGAAACTCAAGAAGTGTGGCAGCATGTGTATAGGCACCAAAAAATTTTTGTAAAATTCATAACACAACAAGGCTAATCAAGTTGAAGCAATGGGACAATACATCTTGTGCTAAGAAACTGGAAGACAAAAAGGAAAAGCATAACGAATTCTTTAGAGACATATCAAGATGAGTTTTGGGTTAAAATTGTCCCTTATCTATGGGAGTAGGTTCATTTTGGTCCCTCAAATATTATCCTGAGCATGTTTGATCCCTTATCTATGGGAGTAGGTTCATTTTGGTCCCTCGAATATAACGCTAAGCATATTTAATCCCTTAACTATGCTAAAGTGGGGCACTTTTGGTTCCCCCGATAGAACCAGTTTAAAAAGTAATGGTGCTAAACTCATGTGACACTCACGTGACTTGCAAGAGGCTAAACCCATTGGACCAAAATACTAAACTCATTCGCCTTTCTCCCCAACTTCATATGAAGAAACACTTCACCGAAAAAAGCCCTAGCCTATCCATTTGAAAGCTTGATTGGGCGGAAGAAGAAGAAGATTTAATGATTAACAAATTTAAACTTTATCTAATATATTGAAATTTGCATTCACGCTTCCGAAAAAATTGGGCAGTTCACCAATTAAGATAATTTATAACAGTTGTTAAAACGAATTTTGATTTTTTTTAATATTTAACAAAAAAAAACTTTATATTCACGTGCTTCCAAAATAAGTGGAACGGTTCCATGTGTTTTGTCAGATTACCGCTTAAGAGTTGGTTACCAACCATATGATCCAAATACTATGAGTTGCTCTGCTAATATCTTATATGAATTGCATTTTTTAGAGAAATGTCATTACTCTGCTTTGCATTTTGTCCGATGGGTTTAGCCTTTACGAGTCAGTGAGTTGTCATGGGTTTAGTACCATTACTTTTTAAACGGGTTCTATTAGGGAACCAAAAGTGCCTTTACTTTGAGCGAGTTAAGGGATTAAATATGCTTAACGTTATATTTGAGGGACCAAAATGAAGCTACTCTCATAAATAAGGGATCAAATATGCTCAGGGTAATATTTGAGGGACCAAAATGAACCTACTCCCATAGATAAGAGACAATTTTAACCCAAAACTCTATCAAGATCAACAGTAGGTTCATTACTAGAAAAAGATGAAGCGGAAGGGTCTAAGAGAATGAGAAGTACTAATGAGGAGACACAAGTTAAACGTAATGGCTCAGAAAAAGAGGAGGATAATTCTTTGATTTAAAAAATAGCTATAGAAAGATCACAAAAGAAAAGATGGAGCCTGCAATGGACACCAGATCTTGATAAGAAATTCAACAACGTTGTTGGCAAGGTAGGGAAAAAAAGGTATGTGCATAAAGACTTAGTTTTAGTGACAGCATAGACTAGGAGAGAAAAACAAGAACATTGATGAAAGAAAGTATAAGACGAAGTAAAATCTAAGCAGACATTTTCTGAAAGTTCATTTTTTACTACTGAAACCTCATTATTTGTCTTACCCTGTTGCTTAGCCCGTCCTAAACTTGTTCTAGAGAAGATGAGTGTGCCAAATTTGAATCAGAAAGCAATTACCTACCATCTGCAGGTGTTTAAGTTTGAAAAAAATAGATGAAATATCCTAGTTATGAAATTTATAGTTCGAGGTTTGATCGGATTTTTTTAATATTTTTTATCTTTTGGTACTTCTACAGAAGTACAGAGTACAAAAACAACAAGCTCCACATGTTCAACCAGCTACTTCAATGAACTTCAACGAGGGACATCATTCCAATGTGTTGAATTCAAATGACTTCTCTACGAACTTCTAGGAACCACTTCAAAGAAGCATACATACCTCAACCACCTGAAGTTCCTTCAATAGTTTCAACGAGTCAAAATGATTATGCCTTGAACGGATGGATGACAGAAGCAAATTGCTAGGACATGACAAATTTAATGGTGAAATAATGGCAGAAAATTTTATAGGCGGTTATTACAACTGGCTAGAGAATGTTCCTCTTCTCAGCAGCTCAACTCAAGATAATGTTCCATATGGTCAGTTTCAATTTAACAAAAAGAAATGAATTCTTAGCTTATCATTATTCTGTCATTTATATATCTATATTTTTGCGAGCAGAAGCCTCAACTCTTGATATGCACTATTTCATTTCTGGTGCAATTCAAGGCTTTTATATGTGGAAATAGAAGGTAACTGGAAAAGATGTCGACAGTGTTTCATTAACCTGTCGCGATTTCCATCTATAGGACTCAAACAATCTTTATCCTTTTTTTTTTTCCTGAATTTATAAGGACCCAACGAATATTTTCTTTTCATTCTTTGTGTTCTCTTTACTCAAGACATGATCTCCTTCTTGAATCATTTTTCTTGAATGAAAAGAATATATTCGTGAGATCCTTACAAGTACAGAAAATAAAGGGTAAAGATTGTTTGAGTTTTACAAATGCCAATCATGATAGATTAATGAAAAACTGCCGAACATCTTTTCCAATTATCTTCTATTTCCACATATAAAAGCCTTGAATTGTTCCAGAAGTGCAATAGTGTATATCAAGGATTCTGGCTTCTGCTGGCAAATATATAGCTATTATAAAAAGACAGAATAACCATAAGCTAATAATTCATTTCTTCTCGTTAAATTGAAACTGACATTGTGGAACATTATCTTGAGTTGAGCTGCTGAGAAGAGGAACATTCTCTAGCCAATTGTAATAACCGCCATACATTCTCTCTGTCATTATTTCACCATTGAATTTAAGATGTCCCAGTACCTATTTTGGCCATCCACCCATTCAAGGCATAATCTTTTATTCCCGTGAAATCATTTAAGAAATTTCAAAGGTTTAGGTATGTATGCTTCTTGAAGCTGCCTTGAAGTTCGAGAAAAATCATTTGAATTTGTAATTTGAATGATGTCCCGTTAAAATTCATCAAGTAAATTTTCGGTTGAACACACGGGAGTTTATTGTTTGTGAACTCAGGATTTACATGTATGAACCAAAAACATAAAAAATAAAAAAAATTAGAAATTCGACCAAATCACGAACCATAAATGTCATGACTAGGATATTTCATCTACTTTTTTCGAACTTAGACACCTGCAGACGGTAGGCAATTTGTTTCTGAGTCAAATCTGGGACACTCATTTTCTCTAGAACAAGTTCAGGGCGGGCTAAAATGACAGGGTAAGACAAATAATGAGGATTCAGTAGTAAAAAATAAACGTTCAAAAAATGTCTGCTTAGATTTTACTTCGTCTTGTACTTTCTTTCATCAATGTTCTTGTTTTTCTCTCCTAGTCTGTGTTGTGATTAAAACTAAGTCTTTATACACATACCTTTTTTTTGTCCTAATTTGCCAACAACCTTGTTGAATTTCTTATCAAGATTTGGTGTCCATTGCAGGCGCCATCTTTTCTTTTGTGGTCTTCCTATAGTTATTTTTTAAACTAAAGAATCACCCTCCTCTTTTTCTGAGCCACTACGTGTAACTTGTGTCTCCTTATTAGTACTTCTCATTCTCTTAGACCCTCTTCTCCCCTCGCCCTCATCTTTTTCTAAGAATGAACCGATCGCGATCTCTCGATAAGTCTCTCTAATGTGCTTTTCCTTTTTGTCTTCCAGTTTATTATCACACGATGTATTGTCCATTGCTTCAACTTGATTAGCTTTGTCGTGTTTTCATTTTTTACTTACTTTTTTCTGGTGCGTGTACACAGGCTGCCACTTTTCTTGAGTTTCTCTGCTGAAATAGGCCTCATAAAAATGAAACATGCCCCTTCTGCCATTAATTCTTCTACCATTATTCTCTTTACCATTGGGAATATCACAAAACCAAAAAAAAGAAAAATCGGAAACAAAATCAAGTGAGAAATCCAAAATTCTTGAGTGAAGAAGGGATGTTGATAAATACATCACTTTTGAAAGGAACATATTTAAACATTGAAACTACATGTAACACTTATGAGTTTAGAAACTATATATTAGAAGTCAAAAATTTTCTTCTTCTAAGTATTACAAATTCACCTAATAAAATTCTGTCAAAGTTTAAGCCTAGATCGGGTATATTCACGTATTATCATTGAATTTTATCCAATATAACTGTAGACTCACACTACTGTTTTTTGTCACATTAAAATAACTGAACTTCACCTACTATAATAGCAAATCGTAATGTCACAAACTATTTTTGTCCCATTAAGGAAATTGAACTTTACCCACTAGAACAGTACAGTCACAAAATTTTCACTGGTGTTTTAGTAAAATCACATTAAAGTAAATGGATTTCCACTTGCATAATTTATTTTATTTAGAAACGAGGATTGGCATCTGAATTTTTTACCGCTTCATATCCATTAGAAAATGTATATGGCATTAAATTAAATGTAAAACTTAATATATTCCAGTATCCTCTTATGTAGTAGCATTTTTCACTTCTTTTTCCTTGTTTCCTCCATTATTTTGATCGTAAAGCTTCCATGCCTCTTCATTCCTTTCTCGTCTACAACATTGATTTTCTCGCAACTTTCCCTTATCAATATATTTTCAATAAAAATCTAACCAGAACGGTTAGCTTTCATAAAAACACACATATTCATAATCTTCAAATGGTGCACTAAAGAAGATATGTGATTGAATAAAAAAAGAAGGCAAATAGAATTAATACTACAATTTCCTTGCTCGAATAGTAAGAAAATAACAATTTATTTGAGGGATGACTCTTACTGAGGTGTGGCCCTAGGAATAAAGACGAGAACTTTTCTTTTAACATTTCAACTCTTTGTTATGTTGGGCCATTTTTTTAATTTTCCCGGTGTTGCCCTCATGCATAATTCAAGAAAAGAGTGATTTATTATTTTGAAGAAAATTTAAAAGATTAGGGTGCTAATCATTAAATAATAAGGTGCAAATCACAAAAAAAAAAGAGCATATATCAGGGGTGCAAAATGTAAAGTACTCGACTTTTCCTTTATAATGGGTAAGTTTAGTTAATTTAATTTAATGTGACTAAAAATGATCCTGTAACTTTATTTATAATAGTGGGTAAAAGTTTGATAACTTTTTTCGTTGTAGTTGGTAAAGTCAATTTCTATAATGTGACAAACAAATAAGTTTTGACTTTATTGTTATAATAGAAAAGTTCAATAATCATAATATTAACACGTTTAAATACCCTCCTGACTAGTGCACACTGAACAACTTACACTAAGATTTTGAGAAAATGATCTTACAAATAATAGGTATGTCTTTGATGAGTTGAGTAAACTTGATGAAATCAAAGCAGTCCATTTCAAGTATTTTGACATCCACCATGACAAGGTCGAATTGGTCGATCTATTTCTAGAGAATGTACAGAAATACAGTTGCTAGTTTCATTTAAAAACCAAACTCAGTAAATGTCACAAGAAAGTTATACATGTTGCGAGACATTTTCACAACAATTAATGGGAAATTTATGTGGTGTTGAGAACACATAAGAGTTATTTACATTTAGTAACTACACTTTACTTTAATTACATCTGGTAGCTAAATGTTGTATTTAAATTACACAAGGTAACTAATATAGCAACATACGGTTCCTTTTCCTGCATCAAAATTCAAACCCATCTTCCCCAATTCCTTCACTCCTCTTCAACCGCCGCCGGCGCTTCCACCTCTTCCTCCTCCACCATCTTCGCCACTTCCGCCTCTTCCTCCTCGACCATCTTCGCCACTTCCGCCTCTGAGTGTATTTCTCAGATCTAAGTGTATACGAAATTGAAGAAAAAATACAAATCCCCAAATTGATCTAATTTTGTGAAATGGGCTTAGTCTAAATTTCATCCAAACCTGGAGAGATCATAGTCAGCAGATAGAGGGGGGCCTCTAGTGCACAAAACAGCCTTATCTGATAGCTTTTTGATGCGGAAGAAGGAAGCGATGCCATTTGCAGCCATTTTTGGTAGTGGAAAGCTCGATAGGGATATCAAAAGTTGTTGTTGCTTGAAAAGTATTTGTATTTGTGTTGAATACATAGAAAGAAATGGTTTCTGGTTGGATCCTTACCGGACGACGGCGCCGTTGCCGGCGGTGGAAAAATCTTTGGCGGTGAATTTTAGATATGAGTGTATTTTATTTCTTGTATCTCAAATCTAAGTGTATTTTATTTCTTGTATCTCAGATCTGAGTGTATTTCGGTATATTTGTTGCACCTCCTTTGGGAAGATGCCACTTACGAAACAAAAGCAAATTTCATACTTACAACGTTCATAAGAAATTTATTTAATAAGGTATTCACAATAATTTAGGAGCGAAAATAGGCCCATGTGAACAAGTTTTTTTAAAAAAAAAAACGACATCTCAACATAGTAGGATCTAAAAGAAGCCTTCTAAAACAAAATAGAAATATCCAACCACAAAAATGGACAACACCTATTTTGAGTTAAATCAACACTTTAGAATTTGTCAAACATTTAGTAGAGAAATATTTTTCATGCTACAACATCTAAGGCTCATACCAAGCATGAAATTCAACTCCCAATCTCAAATACAAACTAGTTAAGTTCCAAGTTCAACCCAAATACTAAATTTGATTTATTACAAGACTTGGGCATGGACACTCCCAAAATAGTCAAGTCATTCATCAAAATCAAGTTACAAAGTATTAGCATCATGACCCAAATTTCATTCAAAAGTGCATATTTAAGTGTATCACATGGATCACGTACAAGTCCCCAAAAGTATACAAAATGAACGCGTTCATGCAAATGTGACCTTCATCTAAGCATCCAAAGAGTCTAATTCAAATGGCCATCCTCAAGTCTCTTTCGAAACATCACCTACGATAGCAACAACTATCGCTAAGCATAAAGCTTAGTAGCACATAAACTTAACTAACACTTAGAATAAAAATATAATGTAAGGAGTACAAGAATAAATTCTAGGAATAAGCTTGTCAAAATCACCATCAAGAACTAAATAAAGGTACAATCGTTTCAAGAAAATAAATGTCAAATATTAAAATAGTTCAAGATATCAATATCTAAATCTCAATTATCAAGAAGCTTCCCAAAGCAAATCCAAGAAAGTTCACCATTTGGTTAATTTCGCCCAACACATACATCATGCAATTACATGAAAGCATAATCGAATAACAAGAAGGACCGGAGTCCCAAATCAAGTAGGGTCGTCACCCAATAATCAAGAGAATCAAGAACCATGTTGAAAGTGGCTTCCCAATTCATACTTAAGAAGGACCAAGATCCATAATTAAGATGAAATGTGAATCCAAAATCAAGATGGGACAAGATCCGAATAATCTCAAGAGGCATGCCAATATAAGTGACAAAGTCACTATCACAAGAAGGACAAAGTCCCAACGAGAATGCAACAATGCTGCAATCCGTATACGTGGGCGAGTTATGTCTACAATAGCATTCATGATACCAAATGATATTCAAAAACGGGGCTCAAAGTGTTCATCCCATTAAACATAGCGAAATAAGAATTTAACTAAGAATAGAATAAAATTAAAGTAAAGACAAGTTTTGCTGCCTTGCTCAAGATATTCGACATACTTCAACTAAATAAAATGTGAAATTCAAGAATATTGTGAAATTGGAGCTTTAATTTAAAGCTCAAAGAAAAACACCAAGAAAAATCCCCAAGGCAACGATCAAGCAATTATATTTATTATCTTTCCAGCCTTTGCACCTTAAATGTAATGGAATACTCGCTTAAGGTCTAGAGTTTAACGATATAAAAAGTTAAATCATGACGAACAAAGCAGGCTAAATAGGTCCACCATTATTGCAAAATTTTAAGTAAAAAGTTATGCTGTTTGGCGTGCTAGTCTTTGACATAGTAACAAAGAAATTAGAATTTTCGCAAAACACGAAAGTCGTGGGAAATCTTATTATCTTTTCCACAAGATTTTGAATCACCAAATTCCGCCTTATAGATAAAAGTTAAGGTTAGTATCTCTAACATTTCAAAAACTTGAAATCCAAGGTTTCAAAATCTCTAACAAAAACTTGAATATTTCATCCAAAATAATATGGAATAACAAGCTTACCACAAGATTGATTGAGCTTCTTGATTAATAGAGCTTCTTCACAAAACCCAAAACCTAGGATTATCAAAGCAAGACTTAACCTATTTGATTCTTGGTCGTAACCTTCCAAAATACATACAAAGCATGAAAACTTGGAGGATCTTGTTGATATTTGGAGAGTAGTTTACGTGGATTAGAATTTCTAACGGAGGGTTTAGTGAGGAGAAGAAGAATAACAAGACAAGTAGAGTGAGGTTAAAGAAAAATGGTCTTCTTTCCTTTGTAGTACCCACTTTTATCAATTGGGTCTTACTAATGGGCTTCAATATCCAAATAAAAAAAATGACAAGTCCAAATTTATTTATTTTTCCAAACACAAACTAAAAAAATAATAAAAAGTATTTACTACAAGAGCAAGATTATTTAAATGCCAATAATAAATTTATGGTGTTACAACTCTCTCCTCCTTAAAAGAAATTTCATGGTCCGAAATTTACCTTATACTAGTCTTGGAACAAGTGTGGTATTGTATTCGCATGTCCTCTTCGCTCCCAAGTAGCTTCTTTGCTAAAATGATTTCTCCATTAGACTTTTACTAAGTGATTTTCTTTCTTTCTAAACTCTTTACCTCACGTGTCAAGATTTGGATAGGTTCCTCTTCATATGTCAAGTTAGGATTGACCTCAACCTGGATTCAACAAGGAAGAATATGAGATGGATCTCAACGATATCTTCTAAGCATAAACAATGAAGTTACATTGTGGATCTTATCTAACTGGGTGGAAGAGCTAGTCTATATGCAATCAACCCAACTTTCAAGTACCTCATATGGTCCAATAAATTAAAGGACTAAGTTTTCCTTTTTGGACAAATCTCTATAATCTTCTTTCATGGAGAAACCTTTAAAAATACCTTATCTCCCACTCGATGCTCAATCTCACGCCTCTTAAGATCAAGATAAGACTTTTGTCTATCCGAAGCAATTTTTAGACGATCCTTTATGATTTTTACTTTATTTTCAGCTTGTTGCACAATCTAGGGACAACCAATTTTTTTTCACCAACTTCACTCCAACAAAGAGGAGTTCTACATTTTCTCCCATATAATGCTTCATAAGGAGGCATGCCAATGCTTGATTGGTAGTTATTATTGTAAGCAAATTCTATCAAGGCTAGGTGTCTTGTCCAATTACCCTCAAATTCCATAATGCAAGCTCAAGCATATCTTCCAAGATTTGAATTACCCTCTCGTGACCGCTCGTCCGTCCGAGTGCATGGAGGAAGGAAGTACTAAAGTCAACCCAGTGCCCAAAGCTTCGCAAGCCAGTCCAACTGATGTAAACCTCGGTCTCTGACATTAGGATACAATAGAAACAGAACTCCGTGCATTCGTTATACCCCATTTAGACCGGCTAATCCTAAGACAACATATCGCATTCCTATATTTGCTTTATTTGGTGAGTCGCCACCTAATTGATTTTAAGGTGAATTAGGGCACCTAATTATTAACTAAGGTAAAAAATGACTAACTTCGTTAATAGTCCGTTTAATTACAGGTGTAAGAGTTCTATATTATCACAAGGAAGGGATTATTCTTTAGAATCCGTTAACTACGGTTATCCGGTCAAACTTAGGTTAATTAATTAAGAGTAAATATAATGCTTGAATTTAAAAATGGTTCACAAATGTTGCTAAAGTTTAAAAAGAAAATAATGTTAGCGAAAATAAGATTTACAGAAAAACATAACATAAAAGAAGACTTTAAATGCTATTTTTAAAATAGGACTTATAAATGTCGCTAAGACTTTAAATGAAAGTAATAATGATGCTATTTAAAATAATACTTGTAGAAAATATGATGATTTGCATAAAAAAGAAGAAGATTTCAAATGCTATAAAACTTGAAAATATTGCTAAAGTTTTAAATAATAATACTATTTAAAAATAAGATTTGCAAAATATAATGATTTACATACAAGCAAAACTTTTAAGAGAAGACCTAGCCATTTTAATCTTGGGGGTGAATTGATATTATACGAATATAGTACGTTTTAATTTTTAAGATAGTAATGATAAATCATGATTCCGTAAGTCAAAATGCGCTATTTCGAAAATCAATTATTCTAATCGAAAGGTGAATATTATAAGTATTATATATAATTTTAACGTAAAATAAAAAAAACAAGAATGAAACCTATGAAATTAATTATTGGTTTACTACCCATTACTAAGACTAAGCCCCACTAATTTTGCTAGGATTCATTCTAACTAAGGAAATAAACAAAGTAAAGTATTAGTTGCACAAATACAAATCAAATGCATAAAAAAAAATGAAATAAAAGAGCAAATGGTATTAAATGGGCTCAGCCCATTTAGTATTGCCGATCTGCTGCCATTGGGCTTTTAGCCCAGAATTTATGTTTTCCATTTCTTTTGGTCAAGTGGCCAATGGCAGAGATGACCCGAGAGAGATTATGTTCGCTTCAGCCCCCAACATCGTGGATACGACAGTCCTCGGACTCGTGACAAGCAGAGTCATGCAAAAAAAGATGAAAGGAAAGGGATTAGTATCCAATCAATGAAAAGTTAAATATATGAAATGCAAGCTTAAGACAAATTCCATAGATTATGTATATATATTGTATATTCAAGTATACCTCATGTATACACATTCATAGGGATATATAGAAGGTTAATATTGGAAAGCTTTCGCCCCCGTCTTCCCGATGCTGCACAAGTTCCAAGGGATTTCATGAATCCCAGGCATGGCTAACACCGGGGAAGGTTCAAGCTTAATCCTATAAATGTATTAGCCACAATATACTTATAATATACATTTATATAGTCCCAATGCAATATGCTTGCAACATACACAAAATTTAACAAGCCACTGTCGATAATGCAAACCACATGCATAATCTACTAAACATACTTCATTCATACGGAAACACACAATGTGTATATAGATTAAGTATACGGGCAGCATGCATCACATGTCAAATCTAAGCATGGCATATTACAAAATACCTACTGAGTCCATGAAGGATGTTTATAGTATGCAGGCACACTGCCCAGTTCCATTTCCATATTGGCAAAGCAACATACTAGTACTTATAGCAAAATATCATCACTGCCAGCAGCTTATAAGTACTAAAAGCTATAGCAAAAATATCATCATGTTTCAATTCACATTTTAGTTCATATTCTTTAAGTTAACATGGCAGGACTCCAATAGTTATGGCAAAAATCACCACTGCCAGTGACTTACCACCTTACACGAATAAACATTTTCAAAGATTAACTACCAAGCTAGGATCACAAATATGTAAAGGACAACATATTAGGAATCAGGAAGAAACATACAACCCAAATTGATCATTTTCTCCAATTAATTCATTTCAACAACTAGCAAACCAAATCTAACGAATGACCTCCTTGCTCCCAACCTTATCTCTCTGTCACAACATGTTACACCAAAGGGGAAAGGAATTTTATATGAACAGTAGCTAAAATTCGATTATCATATCATGCGACTGCTGATTGCTAGAACAGAATTCATATTAATTTGACAATATTTAACAGCCAGACCACGAGGCCAGACATATTGCATGATAATTGCACCAAACAGAACATCCCAGTAACTAAATTCCAATTACTATACTACATAAATGGCTGATGACTAGAATAGGAATGTGAACTTGCTCTTGCTTAGTGCAAAAGTCAACTTACTGTTATAACTGAAGCAAACTGCTTAACAATGGAAGTTGAGCCAGACTCTACTATGACAACTAGTTGGCTTTGGACAATCTACACTATCTCTTGAACATTAGAGACATACGCGAATTTTACATGACTAGATGAAACAAGATCCACATACATATGCATATCCTCCTTAAGGGACAGTAAGTCATAGAATCAAGCAGAATAAAGTGACAATGACTTAATCCCCTTATTTTACACAAAAACAGACAAGATCAAACACACACAAACTCAGAAAATGCCATTTTATCCACTTTATGCTAACTTAAGCCTTTTAAGTGTTTAGAAAGTTGAACAAACGAAGGACTTCTTTCTCAATTCATCTTACCTCTTTGAGCCATTTTTAACTTAAGCCATCCATAACATTAACACAACATCAATATACAGACCTAACTACGCACGGCTAAATCACAACATTACCTAAATAAACTTGTCCAGGCTAACTGTCCACAGAGAAGTCTAGTGCACACAAATACGATTAACAGGTCGCATAGTCTGAACTAACGCGTGATTAATCAAATGGCAAGCAAACCAAAGTAAACTTAAAGCACCAGGCTAATCTAAACTCCTATGTAAAGCTGAAACAATCACAGAATTAACAGGATTGAACATGCTTAATTCGACCAAATAACTACAAACAGAAACTAAAATACAACTAAGCAAACAAATCGCATAAACGGTTTCAAACGCTCAAACAAATGCTAAAAATAACTTAAATGGAAGAAATTTACCTTCTTCGGGTGCAGCGAAGTGGGTACGAATCTTCGATCTGCTTCGAACACCACGAATCCCGAACTTGTATGCACTAGAAATCAACAGATACCAAAGTGAACAAAACAGAAAATGGTGTAGAATTTTTGACTCGATAACAAGAAATATTTCGACTACTGAAAACTAAAACTTCCAAGGGATTTTGAGTGTCTCTCCTCCCAAAACAACCACTTTTTGGATTCACAGAGACGATTATTTATAGGGAAAGATTAGGGTTTTCTCTAAGATTTCGGATTTTTGGGCGGGATCTTTGGTCAACGATTTCAAATCAACATTGGAAGCTTTTCTTTCTGTCATTAATCAGAGAAACAGACGAAGAAGACAAAACCGATTAAAATCTTTGTACCCGAAATATGAAAAGGAACTGGTAAAGGAGCGGATTTGAGTTTGCAAACGGACAAAATCCCTTAAAGCTTCAGATCAGAAGAATCAAAAAGAGAAAGGGGAAAACCCTCTTTTCAACGTTGAAATGTGATGGGAAGGTACAAGCGTTAATTGCTATTCCCGAATTATCCACGCATGGACTGCGAAGATCGAAAGGGTTCTGGAATTTTGCCATTCACGGCGTTGACAAAGACGAGAGAGAGAGAGAAGAGGAAAGAGAAGGGAGAAGAGAGAGAACAGGGGAGGCGCGGGTCTGTTAGGGTTAGGCTGATAAGAAATAAGAAAATTGGGCCGGGTCGGGTGTAGTTTAAATGGGTATGGGTTGATTGTTTAAAAGGTTGGTGGACTGGATTAGTCCGAAAAATATTTATGGGCTGGCTGATTTGGGTATTAAAATGTGGGTTGGGTAATGAATTGGTCTCATACGGATTGGGCCATTGAATTAAAATATGGACTGGATGAAAGGAATAATTTGGGCTTTGAATTTAAGTAAAAGTCCTATTGTAATTAATTACATAATAACGGTGCCCAAATATTATTTAATATAAAAGTATGTAATTATTAATGCCCGGATAAAAATTATATTGCGTCGTAATAGCCATGCAATAATATTTTGAAATCCAATAGTAAATAAACACTATTATTTAATTGCGCAGAAATAAATGCAGTGCGTGTGCATACGATGGTAAAAATGCTGAAATGATTATAATGCGAATTATAATAATACTGGTAATAATAATAATAACGAAAATAATAATAATAATAATAATAATAATAATAATAATAATAATAATAATAACGATAACAATCATAATAATAATAATAATAGTAACAATAAGGATAAGAATAATAAAATAATGATTAAATAGTGATCGTAATGGAATAATGAAACGCGGTAAAAAAAATCCAATAATTATAGTAAAAATATAAATAATCATTTCTTAAATTTCCAAAAATACTATAAATGTAAATAAATATTTAGGGAAGGCGGGACAAAATCGGGTGTCAACACAGCCTCACAATCTCATTAACGTACAATTCTGCTAAATGTTCAAGTGGGTAGTCTACTCTGATGGCTAAGAAATGAGCACTCTTGGTTAGCCTATCAACTATAATCCAAATTGCATCATGATTTCTTCGAGTGCGTGAAGTCCGGTAAACAAAGTCCATAGTTACTCTTTCCCATTTCCACTCGTGTATCGATAAGGGTTGTAACAAACCACCGAGACTTGATGCTACCTTTATTTGTTGACAAACAAAGCATTTAGAAATAAATTTCGCAATGTCTTTCTTCATACCATTCCACCAATAAGTGTTCTTCACGGTTCGGTACATTTTAGTACCTCCAGACGCATTGTTAATGGTGAAGTATGTGCTTCATTTAGAATTTCTTTCCTCAAGTTGTCATCTATAGGAATTAAGATATGGCCTCCTCTTCGAATAGAGCTATTGATGTTAATGAAAGTCAAGACCAAAAGATAATGACCCGCCTCACTTTCAAGAAGACGAGGAACGTTTGCCTAATATTAATCATCCTCGTGCTAGTGAATCGAAGGGGAATAATCATAGAATGACGGGTCATAGCACTCCCGTTATGACACCTCCGTTTCAAATAGAGCCGGCCGAGTTCTTTCGTCACTTAGCCGGAACAATGTACTCGTCGACACCCAATTTTGTCCCGCCCTCCCCCTAAATATTTATTTATATTTCTAGTATTTTGGCAATTTAGGAAATAATTTTTATATTTTACTATAATTATTAGCTTTTATTAATAATCAAGCGCTTCTTCATTATTTTATCGCACGGTAGTTGTTAGTGTTTTTGTTACCGCTATTATCCTTATTACTATTATTATTATCATTATCGTTATCGTTATTATTTTGTCATTATTATTAGTATTACCGTGTCTTTTATTTAAATTTAGAAGCCCAAATCCGAGTCCAATCAATTTATATTATTTTCGGACCAGTCCATATTAATTCAGCCCTGTTTCAATTAGCAATTCGGTTGGCTTGTGACTTAATTTGCCCAGCCCATTTTTCAGATACCCAGCCCAACATTTCAAAATAAATCAGCCCACTACCTACCATTACCCATCCGACCTACGACCCGACCCGACCCACTCGTTCCAACCTAATGAAAACGAGTAGGGTTTCTCCCATTCTATTCTTCAGCGCCGCTCGTCACCCTTCCCTCTCTCTCCTCACCTTCTCTCTCAGCTTGGTTGAGAATGGCAAAATCACAGACCCTTTTCGCCTTCTCCAGACCATGCGCGGTCGAATCGGGAAAGGAAATTAATGCCCTGTACTCCCTCATCAGTTGAAACAACCGTTGAAAGGGATGGATTTTCGTCTTCTTCTTCTTCGTGGTCCGTTGGACAATCAAAGGTTTAATGGATTTCGTCTGTTTGCAAAACAAAATCTTTTCTTATCGATTCCTTTCGTATTTTCTGCACAAGTTTTAATGGGTTTTTGTTCTTCTTCGTGGTCTCGATGGTTGTCATAGCAGATTTCAACGTTATCGACCAAAAATCCCGCTTAATTTTCAATTTCTCAACCCAAGCAAACCCTAGAAAAACCCTATAAATAATCTCTATTGGAGGGTTGACGGGGCAGCTTTTTGGTCACCGAAATTCCCTCAAAATATGGAAGTTTTTTTCTTTAGCAGCACAAAATCCCCTAAAATTTTAAGTTCTTTTGGTCGCTTCAAATTCCCGTGGAAAATTACTAAGTCTTCACCAGTTTTAATATTGTCTTGATATTCATTCGAAATAGAAAATTATTCTGGTTCCCTTTTGGTTTCTGCAACTGTTTCGAGTCCAAGTAAATTCGAGACCGGAATCTGTAGTGTTCGAGTAAATCTGAAACCCCGCACCCTCACTTCGCTGCACTCGAAGAAGGTAATCCCTTATCCTTTTTATTTCGCTTGCATTTCTTGTATTTTAGTTTAAATCATCTCTCTCGTATGTTGATATTAATTTTAGCATCGCTAACATGTTTTTTGTGTTAAGCGTAATTAATCTATGGGGGTTAAGCACATTCCTGTGTCAAGTTGGGTTTAATCTATTTCATAAGTGTGTTTAGTAGTTCCGTATAGTGAGACGTGTATATATAGCAGTTTTGGTTTAGTTTAATTTTGGTTAAATATGCCTGATAGGTTAGTGTAATCTAGTATGTTTTAACTAAGCACGTTCGTTAAAGTTCGGTTAAGTTTGATTTTCTTTTTTAGATCGATGTGGGATTTGAAGCATGCCTATACGTCCGTTCGATTATTGAGTTTAAAGTCACTCACGACCCCTATTTAGTTTACTTAATATGTCATAAATGCAGGATTCTATAGTCATCATAGTAATTGTTGAAATCAAAGACAAGCCACTATCTCATACACTAAAAAATGAAAAAGAGAAAAATGTTACTCCTACTCTCTTGTGCTCCTTTCTGTCATCATCTTATCCCTGTTTTGAATTACCAGGTTTGGTATGAAGTCTTTTATTTGTTTGGCACGTTATGTCAATGTTTGAATGAATTCCTTCTTGACCGTCGAGTTTGGAAATCTTTGCCTAATGTGAAACTTGCATGAATGATGTTTCATTAAGTGCATGAAGTTTTGAAACAAGAAAAGGGAATTAGAAAACAGTAGCTGCATTAAAATTTGTTTGTGTGTCGTGAATCGGTTAGCGATTGCATAGTGATTGTCTGGTCTTTTAGGATTTGCTGCTCGATCCTGCTCGAAGTTAGATTGAATATTGGCTTAGAACCCTGCTAAGGATGTTTGTCTAAATGCCGTGTTTGGTCCAGGATGTACGTCTTGTATAGTTCATGTTTCGCCGGAATATCCCATGATATGTTAAATATTGTGTTCAAGTAATATATTATGTTGGAAATTGAACCGGTATTCGGGCTGAAAATCAGACTTTGAAGGAGAAAAGACGATTACCCTTTATAGTTTAGTCGAGCAGAATTGGTAGCTATTGGCAAGAATGATATTGTGCTGCAATTATTAGTGCTTTGCCTTGTTAATACAAAAAATATGAACTGGAAACGTGCCTGAATACCATGAATATCCCTCCTGAATTCAATAGGTGTTTTGAATATCATGAGTCTGTCATGTTAGGCTTGGTGTACGCTGTGTGTTGCCAATGCATTTCTTTTAAACTCTGCCTGTGCCATATATGCAAAGTGTTTGATTTAAATTCTTCAAATGGTGGAATATTGTGTACATGCTTAGTCTGTATCAGGTACAGTTTCGTGTGAGTAAATATGTATATTAGTAGGTCTCGGCTACCCGCCTTATCCGTTTCATGAGTTGTCGTTTTGCCGTCACTCACGTCATGGATTCAACATTTTCTCCAAGTGCCACCTTTATTATGTTATGCGCTAATTCGAGCTGCATACTTAGTTTCTTTATTTAGGACTTAGTTTTGATTATATACTAATTCTTTTCCTTTTATTTTATGCATGACCATCGCATACGAGTCTGAGGGACTCGTTCGTCTCCCATATTCGGTGTCGGGCTAAAGCCCAACGAAATCTTCTCCGTGTCCAACCCATCCACGTAGTTTCGCATTTCCTTTCGGTCGAGGCGAACAGCAATAATTACGCCATGCTAGCCTAAAAATATAATTGGGCCGAAGTCCAACAAGAATGGATTTGCGTTCAAAGAATGGGTGAACCCATTCAATATTATTATTCCTCCATTTTTATTTCTTTTATGCATTAATTTGTATAGCATGACTAACTCTTTACTTTTGTCTTATTTTCTTAATTTAGATGAACCTTAGCGAATTAGTGGGTTTTAGTTTAATAACGGGTAGTTAAGTTAAAGGGAATTAATAATTAATACCATCGGCTTTCTTTTTCTTCTATTTATGATTAAAACTATTTATAGTATTTACAATATTTGTTTTCATTAGAATAGTTAATTTTTCAAAATAGCATTATTACATATGTTGAGCTAAGGAATCATGATTTGTTATTACTATCTTAAAAATTAAAATGTCATCAACATGCAAAGATGAGTTCAAATGTATTTTAAACATTTTAGATTAATCCGTTTATACATTTCTTTTAGCCAAATATAGTTAAATAGAGTTAATGAAAAGAAAGAAGACCCATGCCTTTTTCATCATATTAAAATAAGTCTAGGATTTTCTATTCATCTAATATAATTTTTAGTTCGCATTTGCTAAAACCTTCTCTTTGAAAATTTATGCATAAGTAAATTATTGTATTTTCCACAAGTATTATTTATATAGCATCATTATATTTTCCTTCAAAATCTTAATAACCTTTATAAATTTTATTTTAAATAGTATTTAAAGACATCTTTCATGCAACTTATTATTTTTGTAAATCCTTTTTTAACAACATTATTACATTTTTCTTCAAACTTTAGCAATATTTGTAAGTCATTTTTAGCTTTAATTAATTAACCTAAGTTTGGCCGGATAACCGTAAGTTAACGGATCCTAAAGGATGCCTAACCCCTTCCCTTTAGGATAATATAGAACACTTACCTAGAATCACACTCCGGTTGCAGACTATTAACGGAGGTTAGTTTTACCTTAAGTTAATAATTAGGTGCCCTAATTCACCTTAAAATCAATTAGGTGGCGACTCCTTAAAATCAATTAATAGGAATCACCAATATGTTATACTCTAATTCTGACTCCGGTTAAAATGGGGTGTAACATGTACAACCCTAATGAAGGGAATTTTGAAAAGATGAGGAAAATGGGTGGAGTTGAGTTTGAAGGCACTACTGATCCCACGGAAGCTGAACAATGACTTGAGCGCATGGAGACAGACTTTGATCAATTAGAGTGCTCCAATGCTGCCAAATTTAAGTATGCTGTCTCTCTTTTACAAAAAGATGCCTATGATTGGTGGATGACCGTGCCTAATGCAAAAGCAAGACCTCCAGTTCTTACTTGGAATGACTTTGTGGATGCATTTCGTATGAAATATGTCCCTCCTTTTTATTGTGATGCCAAGAAGAAGGAGTTTCTGGATCATGAGCAAAGGAGTATGTCTATTGCAGAATATCAACAAAAGTTTCTTAGGCTTTCTCGATATGCTGGAGGTATTATCTCTGATACCAAAACTTGTTGCACCTCCTTTGGGAAGATGCCACTTACGAAACAAAAGCAAATTTCATACTTACAACGTTCATAAGAAATTTATTTAATAAGGTATTCGCAATAATTTAGGAGCGAAAATAGGCCCATGTGAACAAGTTTTTTTTTAAAAAAAATGACATCTCAACATAGTAGGATCTAAAAGAAGCCTTCTAAAACAAAATAGAAATATCCAACCACAAAAATGGACAACACCTATTTTGAGTTAAATCAACACTTTAGAATTTGTCAAACATTTAGTAGAGAAATATTTTTCATGCTACAACATCTAAGGCTCATACCAAGCATGAAATTCAACTCCCAATCTCAAATACAAACTAGTTAAGTTCCAAGTTCAACCCAAATACTAAATTTGATTTATTACAAGACTTGGGCATGGACACTCCCAAAATAGTCAAGTCATTCATCAAAATCAAGTTATAAAGTATTAGCATCATGACCCAAATTTCATTCAAAAGTGCATATCTAAGTGTATCACATAGATCACGTACAAGTCCCCAAAAGTATACAAAATGAACGCGTTCATGCAAATGTGACCTTCATCTAAGCATCCAAAGAGTCTACTTCAAATGGCCATCCTCAAGTCTCTTTCGGAACATCACCTACGATAGCAACAACTATCGCTAAGCATAAAGCTTAGTGGCACATAAACTTAACTAACACTTAGAATAAAAATATAATGTAAGGAGTACAAGAATAAATTCTAGGAATAAGCTTGTCAAAATCACCATCAAGCACTAAATGAAGGTACAATCCTTTCAAGAAAATAAATGTCAAATATTAAAATAGTTCAAGATATCAATATCCAAATCTCAATTATGAAGAAGCTTCCCAAAGCAAATCCAAGAAAGTTCACCATTTGGTTAATTTCGCCCAACACATACATCATGCAATTACATGAAAGCATAATCGAATAACAAGAAGGACCGGAGTCCCAAATCAAGTAGTCGTCACCCAATAATCAAGAGAATCAAGAACCATGTTGAAAGTGGCTTCCCCATTCATACTTAAGAAGGACCAAGATCCATAATTAAGATGAAATATGAATCCAAAGTCAAGATGGGACAAGATCCGAATAATCTCAAGAGGCATGCCAATATAAGTGACAAAGTCACTATCACAAGAAGGATAAAGTCCCAACGAGAATGCAACAATGCTCAAGCATATAAAAGCTAAATCATGACGAACAAAAATGGGGCTAAATAGGTCACCATTATTACAAAATTTTAAGTAGAAAAAGTTCTGGACAGCAGCTATGTGCTGCCTTGCAGTCCAGTTTTGACATAGTAAACGGTAGAAATTAGAATTTTCGCAAAACACGAAAGTCGTGGGAAAATTTATTATCTTTCCACAGATTTTGAATCACCAAATTCCGCCTTATAGATAAAAAAAGTTATGGTCAGTATACTAACCGCTGCCAGCCCCAAAAATGGGATTGAATTTCCCTACTCCAAGGTTTTAAAATCTCTAACAAAAACTTGAATATTTCATCCAAAATAATATGGAATAACAAGCTTACCACAAGATTGATTGAGCTTCTTGATTAATAGAGCTTCTTCACAAACCCAAAACCTAGGATTATCAAAACAAGACTTAACCTATTTGATTCTTGGTCGTAACCTTCCAAAATACATACAAAGCATGAAAACTTGGAGGATCTTGTTGATATTTGGAGAGTAGTTTACGTGGATTAGAGTTTCTAATGGAGGGTTTAGGAGGAGAAGAAGAATAACAAGACCAAGTAGAGAGTGGGGTTAAAGAAAAACGGTCTTCTTTCCTTTGTAGTACCCACTTTTATCAATTGGGTCTTACTAATGGGCTTCAATATCCAAATAAAAAAAATGACAAGTCCAAATTTATTTATCTTTCCAAACACAAACTAAAATTTTAGACTCAAGAAAAATAATAAAAAGTATTTACTACAAGAGCAAGATTTTTTAAATGCCAATAATAAATTTAGGGTGTTACAATATTCGTTATTTTTTTTAGTGTAAAATACAGTGTTTCTTTATATATTTTTCGCATGTATTTCGAAGGAGATCTTTTTGTTTAAAATGAATATAGTGAATTTGAATACAGTTGAATATCCCTATATTTGTGTGCACTTATATTGTTTGAATACAACCGAATTTAAATACAATACAATGTGAAAGTAGCTATGAATGAATTCGTCCGAATTGAATACAACGAAATACAAATGAATTGGAATATAGCTGAATTTGAATACATGTTACTGTTGCTACGAAATTAAATTAACAAAAGTATAGCTATGCCTAAAAAAAACCCCTAAATTATAGTCATTTGTGAAAATTTCCCATAATTAATAGCCCACCTTCCTTTTCCTTTATGTTATTACACAGATAAAGGTAGTAAAAGGTGACAAATGCCAACGCTATGCCCGGATGGTGCATCAGCCGACTGAGCCCCTTTACTCAGTTATTTCACCATGGTCATTCATGAAGTGGAGAATGGATATGGTGGGACCCTTATTCCAGGCTTCGGGCCAGGTAAATATCTATTGGTGGATTGAGGTAGGAGCTTTCAGGAAGATCCGGAATGAGAGGTGATAGACTTCATTTAGGATCACATCATATGCCGGTTTGGGGTTCTGAAGAAAATTGTGTATGATAACGGGCCATAGTTCATCGGTTCAAAGATAACCAAATTCTTTAAAGAGTTAAAAATCAAAGAGAACTACTACTTCTCCTTATCACCCCAGTGCCAATGGGCAAGCTGAATCAACTGACAAAGTGTTGATCCAAAGCACCATAAAGAGATTAGAATAGGCTAAAAAGTGGCATGAAGAATTGCACGGAATACTTTGGCTTACCGAACTACAACAAAGGCTGGCAGCGGATAAATGCCATTTTCTCTCGTATACGGTGTAGAGGCTTTGATACCGGTTGAAATTGGCAGACTAGGTTTAAGATTCTTCCAAGCTACTAAAGATACCAACAAAGAAACTTTGACAGTTGCTTGAATTTGCTTGAGAAACGACGAGACTTGGATTTGGTTCAGATGGTGACACAAAAGCAGAGTGTCAAAAGATGCTTCAACAGGAGGACTAATCTTCGCTACTTTAAAATCTCGGATACTATGTACTTCGAAAAGTAACGGCCGGAATAAAGGATCTTAATTCCAGAAAATTGGGCCCGAACTGGGAAGGACTATATAGAGTAATGGGGTAGAAGGCAAGGGTTCGAACCATCTCAAACATGGAAGCGGGGTAAAGTTGCCGAACAACTAGAATGTTAACCACCTGAAGCGCTACTACTGTTGAGTAAGGTCCATTTCATTATTGGTCAATTGTCTAATTTTGTTTACTTTTTCTAACCTTTGTTTTATGACAGGCAAAGCAGGCCTTTTTCCGCATGATGATCAAATTAATACTAGGTAACCGAACAAGAGCTCAAGTAGTTCCAGGGTCGAACCAGACATATTTGAGCAGGGAGGTTATGCGCAGTAGTAAAGTCTCCCCCCTTGCCCTCTAACTTCCTTTTCAGGAAAAGGACTGTTGGGAACAAAGGAATCAAATCGTTCCAGAGCAAGGAGATCGAGGAAGGACTTTGGTGCCCGAATGCTCATACGTCGCACTCAAGCACTGGGTGGACTACCCTACGGTATGACTAAGGACGAGTGACACCATGGAAAATTGTAAAGAGCACCGAGGACTGACGCAAAAGATACAGGGGATTGTTGCAAAGAGACCCCGGGAGAAGATTCGTAACACTTACGACTGTTCCAAAAAACGATCTGGGGATTGCACGAGAAGTGCTAAAGAAAGGGAGAGGATAAATATTAATCAAGAACCAGTTGGTCACACAAGACATTAGCCCGGTCACAAATCTTTTAAATGTATTTTTCTTTGATTATTTCTTGTACAGTTCGAGTATAGGAAAAACCTTGTTCTTAGAAATGCATATGTTAAAGTTGTAAATTCTTAATGTACAAAGGCTTCTGGATTACTCAAAACTTATGTATTTCTTGGGTCAAGTGCCCCATTCTGGAAATGAAATGAAATGAAATGCGTTTTTCTTCCATCACTGTCCGATCTAACAAATCCCCTCGATTTACTTAGATGTTTTCACATACTTAAAGTAAGTCAGGATCATGGATCTTGAATAATCGTGTCTAAATAAAGTCTAGACGTCCTCTTAAGAAGCACTAAACATATAAGGGCTCTCTCTTAGAAAACCATCGGAATGATGGAAAATCGGAAGCTCATTTCTGATCATAAAACATGCTGGAAGTTGATTAGCCAGTTCTGCAAAAAGCACAACACCAACAAAGAATTGAAGGATTTGAAAAATTCGTAAGGCCCGATTTTAGCTTCTATCTCTCAAAATGACTTTAGTCTACAAAAGATTGATTTATGAACAACACTGAAATAATTCTAAGTGTTAAGAGTCTAAACAAGTAATAGACAAAGTATGAAGAGCAAGGAAAAGACAACTTCATGAAAAAGCCCAAAATCTTTACAAGGTCAGAAAATAGATAGCAAAAAACAAAAAGAGTTGAAGCAGGAGTACCGGAGGAAGGATCATCTTCATGAGTCGAAGCAGGGAGGGTAGCTTCGGTGATCGGGGAATGAGGTTGCGACTCATTTTCTTCTTCTCTTCACCATCACCCTCAGGTTCACCTGACCCAGACCCGGCTCCATAGGAACTACCAGCATCATCGGAAGAGGACTACTACAGGTGAAGTCGGGCTTTATTTTCCAAAGGCAAGTCCTTGACAATTTCAGCTTCTAGATCTTCAAAGCCCCCCTGAGCTTCCTCTAATCCTCCAGGAGCTCCACTTGTGAAGATTCTTGCTCACAATAATTCAAGCTTCAGCATTGGCCACTTCTTCGGAAGCTTTGGCATTTTACACCTTAAGTGCCTCTTTCTCAGCATCAGGCGCTCGGAGTCCAGCTTGAAGAGCAATAATGCTTTCATCCTGGTGCCTGATAGTATCTTTGGCTTTGACTAGGTCTACCTCCAATGCAGCCTATTGTTCGTCCTCCGACTCAATTCGACCATAAGGGTCCGGACCTCCTGCTCTAGCTCAGACTCTCTCTTAACATAAGAAATCTTCTCAGAGGCCTATCATTTCTTAAGTTCATCTAGCTCAGACTGAATTTGGCTGGCCTCACGGCTGTAGACTCTCTTGTCTTGACCGACCTGAGTAAGGTCCGACTCCATAGATGAGCACCTTTTCTTCACCATGACAAGCTCCGCCCACTCCGCCTTTTTATCGAAGGGCCTCGAACTCGAGCACATTGCTCTATGAAAAAGATGAAGGATGAGAAAAGAGCAAAAGGTGGGTAAATCGAAAGAATTCAAGTGAACTTAGAGTTACTATGCCAGCATTGTCTATTTCCCCTTTGTACTTAGAATTTTCTATTATCGTTAACCCTGAAATAATAACTTTGCACCCTCCTCCCCCCCCCCCCCCCACCCCAACACATACTTGGCCTTTTTATAATTGTTACCCCCTTAAAAGAAAAATGGTAAAAAGAAGAAATCTAATAGTTATATGGAAGGAGATAAGAAAATAGCAGTTAGAAGGATAAAAGAAAATGGTATTTTAGATTTTTTTACACATCAAATTAATATGATGTGACTGTTATTTTACACTCTCATGCGCCAAATGCCATTTGAAATCACTTGGATTATAGAAAAGTGAAGTACATGCATGGGGGATGATTAGGACCAATTATTGTTTGAGGGGAATGTTATCTTACAAGAGTCATTATAGCTTGATTTTAGAAAATACAAGCGAACAGATACAACTCCAAGAAAACAGAAAGAAGCGAACAATGTATTTTTGTTGTTTGGATCCTTGTATACACCCCTGTATTTCTGTATTTCGCCTTGGTTGTACCATTTATGTATTATTTTTTCAGGTGTGGGATGTATTTTTGTTATCTTAATCCTTTTTGGTTGTATTTTTGTTGGTGTATCCTCGTTTGATTGTATAAAAAAGAGTCATTCTAGCTTAATTTTAGAAAATACAAGCAAACAGATACAGCTGCAAGCGAACTAATACAGCTTAACTTTTGTTGGTGTATCCTCGTATGATTGTATAAATGGTTGAATTCGTTGATACAAGCATTTAGCGCGAATGAATATAGGTGATACAAGCTCTAGTTGCGCACCATAAATAGCCTACAAACTATAGTGCTTTGTGAGATTTTCTAAAAAATTTATCATGGGAAAAGGTGCAAATATACCTCTAAACTTTGCGATTTAGAGCATATATACTCCCGTTATAAAAGTACTGTAAATATACCCCTGCCATTAGAAAATGGTACAAATATACCCTTTTTGCTGACAGAATTTTTTTTAAAATCATTTAGTTTATTTTTTAATCAAAAAATACCACGTGGCTTTAAAAAAAAAAAAAAAGTCTACCCTTTTCCTTTTTCTTGAGTAGACGTATTTTTCTAAAATCACATGATAATTGCTTTTTTCAGTGGGTCGGGTCTGGTTCGTTTAAAAGAATGGGTACACTTTTTTTTTTTAAGGGAAAAGGGTCAAAAATACCCCTCTACTTTGGAAAAATGGCTAAAAATATCCTCCGAACTTATTTTGGATCAAAAATACCCCTCTCATCCTTAAAGTTTTCAAATATACCCATGTCTTGATGGAAATTATCCCCAAAATAACCCGAAATCATTATTTAAACTCGTTCCATCATTTAAACCCGACCCAACTAAATAATAACCCATAAGATCCTTTATTCCCCCAATTCCTCAAACTTCAAACCTACGTATTGGGGGAATAAGGGGATTTTATGGATTATTATGTAGTTGGGTCGGGTTTAAATGATGGAGCGGTTTCAAAAATGATTTCGGGTTATTTTGGGGATAATTTCACAAGATAGGGAGTATATTTGAAAACTTGGCGATGGAAGGGCATTTTCGACCAAAATAAGTTATGAGGATATTTTTATCCCTTTTTTCAAAGTAGAAAGGGTATTTTTGACCCTTTTCCCTTTTTTTAAAGCACCAAACAATGGTATTTGTTACCTTTCTCTGTTGTCTTTTTGCCCTTTAACTTTTCTCCTTTACCTCTCCTTCCTTCTTAAGAAATGCCTTCCTTTGATGCTATCATCTGTCTTAAACCACATTGATTTCAATTAACTGTAGGGACACAAATGAAAATAGAAAACCTCAATTTGCATCGAACTCTTCCTTCTATGATAAGAAACACACCTTTTTATATTCCTACAACCTTTCACTTCCATTCCTAAGTTAAAAAATTTGATCAAGAAAAAGGCTTTTTAGCTCCCAATCAAGATTTCAACTAGTGTTTATTAATTCCCTTCAAGATGGCTTCTAATGATCAAGAATCCAGAATTCCCCTGAAGCTTTTGGTAGATGATAAGAAAAATAAAGTTATTGCTGCTGAAGCCAACAGGGATTTTGTGGATATATTATTCAGTTTTCTCACGTTTCCAATTGGAACAATAATCAGACTAACCAACAGCCATCCAATGTCAAAGACTAGTCCAATTTTTACATGTATGAACAATTTATACCATAGTGTTGAAAACCTTAGTGTTAAGCATCTTTATTCAGAAAATTGCAAGTCAGTCCTTTTAAATCCAAGAAATCCATGCATAGAAGATTGCTTCAAGTTGAAAGTGCAGATAGATGATTCTGTTTCCAACAAGTACTTCAAGTGCTCTAATGAATACTTCTGCTCATTTAAGAGCTGGGTGGTCAATGTTAAATGTTGTTGTGGAGGAAGGACAAGTAAGGAGATATTCTCAGATATTAGAAATCCAACAAATGATTATTCAGGTGTTTTTCTGAGGGGAGGAATAGAGTTTATAATCAGTGATGATTTAAAAGTGTTGCCTGGTTCTCCAAGTTCTCTTTTACAATTATTTTCTGATCTTGGCTACAACTACATGAGTCAGATAAGGGAGATGCATGTGGAAGTTGGCAAGGAGGAGGTAATGATCTTGCTTTTTGCCGTTTACTAATATTGCTAGATTTTCAATAAGCAATCTAGAGTAACGAATCCATGCATACCTAGCGAAAAATAGGACGCAATGAAAGGAAAAGATCTATATAGGCATACCAAATAGTCAGGATTAAGTTTTGGTCATGTTAGTATGTCTATTTTAGGTCTGAGATTTCTAGGAACCTTTTAGTCATGTCAGTAGAAAACATATAGAAAAATTCAAGTACTTTTTATTTTTTTGTTGCATAATATTAGACTAAAATGAACTAGGAGGGACATAGTCAATAAAGATTCACATAGCCAGATACGTAGTTGTTGTTGTTTGCTGTTGTAATATAGAGAAATGAGCTTGGTTGAATCTGCTAGCAGATGATTAAGCAAGTGGAGAAAACTAGGATCTTGATGTTATCATTTGACTGAAGTAGCTAACTTAGAGAGAGAAGTTTAAAAATAGGCATATCATATACAGATAGCAAAACAAATGTTGCTCCATATTCAAGTCTCATATGATAAATGTGGACAATGTAGCACAGCAGAATGTGGAAACATGGTATGTCAGTTTAAGAGTGAATGTTTTATGTACTGTATGCACCAACCCTTTGAAAATAACCAGCGCAAATGACAGTAAAAGCACCTTCAGATGAAGGGTAATCTTTGAATAAGAAGGTACAAAAAACCAGTTTAAGATGTCCAATCTAATAAAAAGGGAAAAACTAAAGAGGAAATTGATGCAGGAAATAAGTTGCAACTCAGGTGATGTATTACAAAATCTAATGCAATCTAGTGCTGGGAATCCCTTCTTCTTCATTTTGATATATGTTATCTCATGTTCATTTTACTCTTTTTCTCGGTCCAGATATTACGACTGCTCACTTGTTCATTGATCTCAAAATCTCCTTTAACTGAGGTGTTTCTGAACAAGCAAGGAGTTGACAAAAACACCATGCCTGAGCCAAGAATTTCACAAGTGTTTCCTGACGTTGAAACCAGGAACGACTGTAAAATGAACCTGAAGCTAATATTAAGCGAGTCTAGAAACAAGATACTGTATGCTGAAGCAAAGGATTCGTTTGTTGATTTTCTGTTCAGTTTCCTCACTTTTCCCATTGGTTCAGTAATTGCTACCATAAATGGGATTTCTGGACTAGGATGCATAGGAAACTTGTATAAAAGTGTGACAGATTTGGAGTCCGAATGGAATTATTATGGCCAAAGCAGATTACTCAACGCTGGCGTTGCACCGAGACATAAATGCCTGAATGAGTTGCTTCCGATTACTGTAGTACTTGAAGATTATCATCTTTTAGATCCCAGGAGCATAAATGTTGGCCAAGACAGTGAATTTGGCAGATTAACAATGTCGCCTTCCTTGTTCATTGTTTCAGACAATTTAGAAGTTACACCTATGTGTTCTACATCAAGTTTTGGCTTACTCAAAGAATTAAATGTGCCCTTGTGTGACATGGAAGAGCAAGTGATCTCCATTGGTAAGGCAGAGGTAATTTGTTGACTCGACCTAAAAGCTTATTGCATTGCTTTAATCGAAACGAAAAATGACACCATGACTTCTATGACAGGCGCAGTGCTTGCTGCAGGCGGCTTTAATCGGGTCATCATCTGCCTTAACACTTGCCTTGAGCTCTTTCTTGAAAATGAAGCAAGAGAAGGACTAAAATGCTACAAACTACAAAAGCACTTGGCTTGGTGGCTATATCAAATTTGTTCTGTTAGTTTATGTATCGCCGGTTGCAAGTCTGGATAAAGGAAAACGGTTGTTGTAGGCTAATAGCCAGAATAAAACTAGTCAATTCTTACAGTTTGTATTGCCTACCGGACACACTTTTGTTACCCTGCTAGTTCATTCAGATTGCCTAGTTAAATGAGGTGAAATCAGCTGGTAAAGCTAGCAATTCGAGTGATCTTATAAAGTGTCTTTGTGATGCAACAAATATATTTGATGAAGTAGGAATTAATATACTTTTACTTTCTAACAAACTAAAGATTGTGACTTTGGTACCATATTAGTGGAACAAATAATGTTCCCCCTGGTTCAATTCTTAACAAGTACTATGTGATTTCTCTATCTTTTGTTCTGCTTCATTTCCCAACTCTGTCAGATGTGAATAATCTTGCATCTCTCATAGTTTATTGTATGCTATTTGATTTTGATAATTCTCTTCCAAATACTTTTTTCAACCTCAACTTCAATATCGTTTTTTCCAATTTCAACCAAACATTTGGGACATTGTCCAAATGCTGACCTATTCAAAATACTTGTCACTAATATGGATGTGCTGATGTGCACATGTATTTCGTGTGATATAGAAGGGCGTATCCTTTGAACATATGTTATGAGAATTGTTATTAATCTTTGACCTAATATTGAATCTAAAATGATTGAATAATCGTTATATACTTTTATCGCGATTCTTCAGCAATCTATTAAATAACACAAATCTGAAAACTGCATCTTTTAAAGATTTGGGAATTGGTGGACCAAGTTTAAGATTCTTCCAAGCTACTAAAAATACCAACAAAGAGACTATGACAGTTGGTTTGAATTTGCTTGAGGAACGACGAGGCTTGGATTTGGTTCAGATGGTGACACAAAAGCAGAGAGTCAAAAGATGCTTCAACAGGAGGGCTAATCTTCGCTACTTTAAAATCTCGGATACTATGTACTTCGGAAAGTAACGGCCGGAATAAAGGATCTTAATTCCAGAAAATTGGGCCCCAACTGGGAAGGACTATATAGAGTAATGGGGTAGCAGGCAAGGGTTCAAACATGGAAGCGGGGTGAAGTTGCCGAACAACTAGAATGTTAACCACCTGAAGCGCTACTACTGTTACTTCATTATTGGTCAATTGTCTAATTTTGGTTACTTTTACTAACCTTTGTTTTATGACAGGCAAAGCAGGCCTTTTCCGGCATGATGATCAAATTGGTAACAGGTAACTGAACAAGAGCTCAAGTAGTTCTGGGGTCGGACCAAACATATTTGAGCAGAAAGGTTATGCGCGGTCGTAAAGTCTACCCCCTTGCCCTCTAACTTCCTTTTCAGGAAAAGGACTGTTGGGAACAAAGGAATCAAATCTTTCCGGAGCAAGGAGATTGAGTGAAGGACTTTGGTGCCTGAATGCTCATACTTCGCACTCAAGCATTGGGTGGACTACCCTACGGCATGACTAAGGACGAGTAACACATGGACAATTGTAAAGCAAACGGACCAGCCCACAAAAGATACGGGGGCGAAAAAGACTCCGCGAGAAGATTCGAAACACTTGCGACTATTCCAAAAAACGATCTGGGGATTGCACGAGAAGTGCCAAAAGAAAGGGAGAGGATAAATATTAATCAAGAACCAGTTGGTCACACAAGACATTAGCCTGGTCACAACTCTTTTAAATGTATTTTTCTTTGATCATTTCTTGTAAAGTTCGAGTATAGGAAAAACCTTGCTCTTAGAAATGCATATCTTAAAGTTGTAAATTCTTAATGTACAAAGGCTTCTGGATTACTCAAAACTTATGTATTGCTGGGTCAAGTACCCCATTTTTGGAAACAGAGGCGGATCCAGGATTTAAATTTTATGGGTTAAATCTATAGATTTTTAGCGTTGAACCCATTATATTTTTAAAGTTAGGAGTTCATACCAACTATTTATCACAATTTTAATAATTTTTTACATATAAATTTAGGCTCCGCATCCAAAGTTTGGGGTTCAGTTGAACCCCAACCTTATAGACTGTCCGATCTAACAAATCCCCTCGATTTACTTAGATGTTTTCACATACTTAAAGTAAGTCAGGATCATGGATCCTGAATAATCGTGTCTAAATAAAGTCGAGACGTCCTCTTCATAAGCACTAAACATATAAGGGCTCTCTCTTAGAAAACCATCGGAATGGTGGTAAACCGGAAGCTCATTTCCTATCATAAACAAGCTGGAAGTTGATTACCCAGTTATGAAAAAAAACACCGACAAAGGATTGAAGGATTTGAAAAATTCTCGAGGCCCGATTTTAGCTTCTATCTCTCAAAATGACTTTAGTCTACAAAAGATTGATTTATGAACAACACTAAAATAATTCTAAGTGTTAAGAGTCTAAACAAGTAATGTATAAAGTATGAAGAGCAAGGAAAAGACAACTTCATGAAAAAGCCCAAAAATATTTACAAGGCCAAAAAATAGATAGCAAAAAACAACAAGTTCCTTCGGAGGAAGGATCATCTTCATGGTCGCGACTTCGGTGATCGGGGAATGAGGTTGCGACTCGTTTTCTTCTTCTCTTCACCGTCGGCCCTCGGAGTTCACACCCCAAAGCCCTCCATAAGAACTACCAAAGTCATCGGAAGAGGACTACTACGGGCGAAGTCGGGCTTTATTTTTCCAAAGCCAAGTCCTTGGCAGTTTCGAACTTTCTAGATATTCAAAGCCCCAAAACATCTAAAGTCTTCTCGAGAGCTCGACAAGATTCTTGCTCTGATAATTCAAGCTTCAGCATTGGCCACTTTTTCGAAAGCTTTGGCATTTTACACCTTAAATGCCTCTCTCTCAGCATCAGGTGCTCGGAGGGCAGCTTGAAGAGCAATAATTCTCTCATCCTGGTGCCTGATAGTATCTTTGGCTTTGACTAAGTCTGCCTCCAATACAGCATGTTCGTCTTTCGACTTAATTCGACCATAAGGGTCCAGGCCTCCTGCTCCAGCTCAGACTCTCTCTTAACATAAGAAATCTTCTCAGAGGCCCATTGTTTCTTAAGTTCATCCAGCTCGAACTGAATTTTGGCCGGCCTCGGGCGTAGACACTCTTGTCTTCACCGACACGAGTAAAGTCCGACTCCATGGATGAGCCCGCGCTTCCCGACAAGCTCCGCCCACTCCCCCTTTTTATCGAGGTACCTTTGAAGGGCCTCGAACTCGAGCACATTGCTCTGCAAAAAAGATAAAGGATGAGAAAAGAGCAAAATGTGAGGACCCACCATGTCATCATGCCACATAGGTGCCACTTGGCACATATATTTGCCATGTGGAATGATTACATAAGAGGAAGAGTAGATATTATGGGAAGATTCTAGAGATATAGGGAGGTTTCCCTTAGAAGACCCAAGAATTTCATGGATTTGCATGGAAAGTCCTTGGAATACTCTAGTTGTGTAGAGATCTCTAAAATAGAGGCTTATTAGTAAATATGTAGGGACTTGTATAATAATAATTATTTACATATTAGTCCCTAGGTGAGTAGTATAAATAGGACGGTCATTCATTTGTAAAATCATCAAGCAAAAATCAATCAAGTCTTCTATAATAAAAAAGCTTCCTTACAACAAATTTCTCGTCTCTCGATTACTATTCCTTAGCGATCTTGAGTGTAGTGATCTGGGCGACTTGGCGCAGCAAGATCGTGAGCAAGTTGTGCGGGAACATGAGCGAGTTGTCAAGTGCGCACGTGCGCTTAGTTGAAGACTAAGGACGTGACAACGTGATATCGGAAGCGAAGGTTACGACGAGGAATGACAAACGACGGAGAAAGAAATCTTTGCTAAAACCAAGTCAAAGTCATCCGGGGATCGTTGGCAAGAAGGGCCATAACAAAAGAGGATTGCAACAAGAGCCGGAGGTGCCCCGGAGGTTGTGTCAAATGAAGGGCTTACATCCCGAGAACCATCTGCCCGCAAGGGCGAGTGAGGATGACGTGGAGGTCGTCCCGAGGACGCGTCGCTCGGTAAAGAAGTGGGTTATGAAGGTTAATGTGGGGATGGACGCCATCGACATATTTGGCCAACGTTTGGGCAAAAGTGGAGAGACCTCTTAGCGTTCTTGAGGGGCATACCCTTGAAGAAATTGAAAACATCCGAAATGACTTGGAGAGGCGTATGCAGGCTGAGATTAAGGTAAAGCAAACCATCACTGCCTTAGAGTGAAGACTCATGGAGGAGTTGAGTACTATCGATGCCATGAAGGCAAAAATAGTGGCACTTGAAGAGCAGGTCAACGTTGGTGTGATCGAGGCAGCCAACAATGTTATCGTGACGAGGGAGGCGAAGATTGAGGCTCCCAAGCCACCAGTGTTCAAAGGGGTTCGTGATGCACAAGAGGTGGAGAACTTTTTTTGGTACTTGGAGAACTATTTCAGGCATGGAAAAATGAGGGACGATGAGGCCAAGATCAACACATTGTGTTGTACCTATCGAATCTTGCTATGGTGGAGAAGAAAGGTGGCCGATTTGAGAGAGGCATGCACGGTGGCACGTGGGATCGGTTCAAGAACGACTTCGAGCGACAGTTCTTGCCCCCACCAAGTAATACTTGTACGAGGCAAGGCGCAAACTTAGGGAGTTGAAGCTAATGGGGAGCATACAAGACTATGTTAAGGAGTTCACCACCCTTACGCTTCAAATTACCAACCTCACTAATGATGACTTATTGTTTCACTTTATAGAAAGGTTGCAAATTGGGCTAAGCGGGAATTGCAACGCCGTCGAAGTCGCGGACATAGGCCAAGCCATAGTAGAGGCCAGTGGTCTTTGATGGACTTCGGGCATGAGCGACAAGTCAGGCAATGAGTCAAGAGGTAGCGATGCCAAAGGTGGGGAGACCGTGGCGAGAGGAGTCGCAACAACTGCATCCCAAGACTCGAAATGCGAATAAGTTTCGGCAGAGAAGTCAAGTGGTCGTCGAGGGCTATGCGAAAAGAAGGCGCGAGAATGAGAAGAAGGGATGTTACTTATGTGGAGGACACAACTTCAAAAATTGCCCGGCACCGAAGAGCCTTGTATGGTGCGTGACGATCCACGGCGGATGCACGGGGACGAGTACGGGAATCGCGCACGGTTGGGGACGATTAGACTATGTGCGTCCACCGAAGAAAGATGGTCAAACTGACAATAATAAAAACCGGTCGTGGATCTCACCATTAATAACAAGCGAAAACATGCCTTTAGTAGACACTGGGGCGACTCATAATTTTGTGACCGAGGCTGTAGCAAAGTGACTAGAGTTAAAGCTCGCTCCAATTAACACCCTCGTCAAAATCGTGAATGGTAAGCCAAAAAATGCTCGTGGTGTAGCCAATGGAGTTGGTATCAAATTGGGCGATTGGAAAGGTATGACAAACTTTACCGCCTCTACTATGGATATCTTTGACATTGTTTTGGGGCAAGAATTCTTTCAACATTTCCACGCGATGATCGATCCCTACCTCCAACGTCTCTTGTTCATGGAGTGAGAAGGCGCTTGCATGGTGCTTACAGTAACTATGTCGCATGGACAGGGCCATTCACAACTTTCAGCTATGCAGTTTGTCAAAGGGCTCAAGAAAGAGGAGCCAACATTCATGGCAACCATTACAAGTTTGGAGGAAGATAATTTGCTAGAAGAAAACAAAGATGGTATTTCCAAAGAGCTACCTAAACGTTTGCCTCTTAGGCGTGAGCTGAATCATAGGATTGAGTTGGAGCATGAACCGGGAAAGGGTCAAGTCATGCACCGATTACCATCATCGCCTCACAGAATAGCGAGATTGAGGCTATCATTGACTACTAGGCCAGGTGGAAACAAGGGCAAAAAGGCACTGCCATGTTCCTTATCTATTGGAAAGGGAAATCACCGGAGGAGGCCACATGGGAGCGGTACGAAGACTTGTGGCAGATTAAAGACAAGATTCGAGAGTTTACACAGCAGCAGTGCGCCGCGGTCGACACACCATCAGGTGGGGGAGAGTGTGAGGACCCACCATGTCATCATGCCACATGGGTGCCCTTGGCACATATATTTGCCATGTGGAATGATTACATAAGAGGAAGAGTAGATATTGGGAAGATTCTCGAGATATAGGGAGGTTTCCCTTGGAAGACCTAGAATTTCATGGATTTGCATAGAAAGTCCTTGAAATACTCTAGTTGTGTAGAGATTTCTAGAATAGGGGCTTATTAGTAATTATGTAGGGACTTGTATAATAATTATTATTTACATATTAGTCCCTAGGTGAGTAGTATAAATAGGAGGGTCATTCATTTGTAAAATCATCAAGCAAAAATCAATCGAGTCTTCTATAATAAAAAAGCTTCCTTCTAGCAAATTTCTCGTCTCTCTCAATTACTATTCCCTTAGCGATCTTGAGTGTAGTGATCTAGGCTGACTTAGCATAGCAAGATCGTGAGCAAGTTGTGCAAGAACGTGAGCGAGTTGTCAAGTGCCGCACGTGCGCTTAGTTGAAGACTAAGGACATGACACAAAGGTGGGTAAATAGAAAGAATTTAAGAGAGCTTAGAGTCACTATGGCAACATTGTCTATTTCGCCCCTTGTACTTGAATTTTTTATAATCGTTACCCCCTCTCCCCCCACCAAAAAAAATCATACTTGGCTTTTTTATAATCGTTACCCCCTCAAAAGAAAAATGGTAAAAAGAAGATTTGATAGTTATATGGAAGGAGATAAGAAAATAGCCGTTAGAATGGCTAAAGATAAAAAGAAAATGGTCTTTTTTTACACATCAAACTAATATGATGTTACTGTTATTTTACACTCTCATGCGCCAAATGCCATTTGAAATCACTTAGATTATAGAAAAGTCAAGTACATGGGGGGTAATTAGGACCAATTATTGTTTGAGGGGACTGTTATCTTTCAAGAGTCATTATAGCTTAATTTTAGAAAATACAAGCGAACAATGTATTTTTGTTATTTGTATCCTTGTATACATCCCTGTATTTCTGTATTTCGCCTTGCTTTTCAGGTGTGGGATGTATTTTGTTATCTTTATCCTTGTTTGCCTGTATTTTTGTGTATCCTTGTTTGGTTGTGTAAGAAAGAGTCATTCTAGCTTAATTTTAGAAAATACAAGCAAACAGATAGAAGCGAACTGATACAGCTTAACTTTTGTTGGTGTATCCTCGTATGATTGTATAAACAGTTGTATTTGTTGATACAGGTGTTTAGCGCGAATGATTATAGGTGATACAAGTTGTAGTTGCGCACCATAAATAGCCTACAAACTATAGTGCTTTGTGAGATTTATCATGGGAAAAGGTGCAAATATACCCCTCAACTTTGCGATTTAAAGCATATATACCCCCATTATAAAAGTGGTGTAAATATACCCCTATCGTTACAAAATGATGCAAATATACCCTTTTTGCTGATGGATTTTTTTTTTAAATCATTTAGTTTATTTTTTAATTAAAAAATACCACGTGGCTTTAAAAAAAAGTCTACCCATTTTTTTGAGTAGACATATTTTTCTAAAGCCACATGATAATTTCTTTTTCTAGTGAGTCGAGTCTGGTTCATTTAAAAAAAACGGGTAGACTTATTTTATTTAAAAGGCAGAGATATTTTAAAAGCGGGCCGGCCCCCAGGAAAAAAATTTACCATGTTTCTTAAATAAAAATG